>NC_061495.1:8980654-9220654 GCF_022539355.2 Hippoglossus stenolepis | reverse complement strand
GTGCGTGGGCAGATAGAAAAGGAGAGGAATCCCTGATAAGCCTGTGGCCTGGCGGAGGGCATAGAGAGAGGAATGGCAGCTATGTCGGGCATTCACAACACTGTGTGGTGTCACCAAACAAAGCCTTCCCTTCTCCCGCCTGTCAAAGACACCATTGTGGCGCGAGGAGAGAGTCTTTATATCACACACAAATTCCACAGATACCCACCCCCCCGACCGCCACACACACACACACACACACACACACACACACACACACACACACACACACACACACACGTACACAGATAAATCTGCGAAGGCTTAAACTTAGAATATTAACAAACCTTTATGAAACATAATCACATAAAGCTGTAGATGTGAACACACACGTATACATGTGGTATTTTTTGCACATTCACACATCATTTTTTTAAATCATAAACATACAGTAGGGTACATGTAGATAATGAATTTCTCTTTAACTTCAGTCTCTCTGGCCTGTGTATTGATAGGATGGAGATTTCCAGCAGAGAGGCTGGCATCCCCAGCATGGAGCCCCCAGTGAGAGTCACCTGTGAGGGGCTGGGAGCTGGGGGGGAAGCACCCCTTCTCACTGGAAGTCTGGGGAAGTTAATGACAGCTGACACACTCCCAGGGGGGTTGACAGTGTAAAGTGTATGTGGGTTGTTGCTGTAAAGAGAGGAGAATCTTTCTGTGTTTGTGTAGATGTGTGTGTGTGTGTGTGTGAGAGAGAGAGAGAGAGAAAGAGAGAGGGAGAGAGAGGGAGTGTGTGTTATCCTCTTCCTGTTGCTCTGACAAGCTCCTGACTGCTCCTGCCACCTCCACCTCGGCCAACAAAAGACCCATGGGAGGGCGGACGTGACAGGAGGGTGGGGCTCCCAGATGTCTCGTGTCCGAGTTCGCCGAGTGACTCAGCAAACACCTGTCAATCACTGTCAGGGTTGGACGAGAGCTACAGTACAGCCGGAATGTGTGTGTTTGTATGTTTGAGATATAGACGTTCAAAAAGAACAAGGGCTGTATGGGATTTAAACTGTGTAATGTGGCAGCGAGGACAACAGACTGGCATTTATGCTGATGTCACTTATAACAATTGGTTTTTGGAGCTCAAAGCAAAGTATACCATTGGAAAGACATACGATCTGTCCAATAATGGAGGAAAGAGTTGTAAAGAAAGTACCACAAATGGAAAACACTATCTATATCCAACTGTATCACAATAAAAGTGAAAACATTAAATCCGAATTGAAACATAATCCTGATAACCTGCATATTGTGATTCAAGAGATGTGTGTGTGGAGAGGGGTGGGCATGCAGCTGATGCTGTCAGGTTGAAACTTTTAGGGCCGGCTCGCCTGTCAGCCTCGTAGAGAGCTTCCCAGCATGGGGGTCACATCACAGAGGAAGCTCCCAACTTCACTTCCCCAGGCTACAGTGACAGGACCCACTGGGTGTCTGGGATTGGACAAGACGTCCTGCCGAGTGGCTGTTTGGGTGCAAGCCGCCTGGCTGCATTGGGGGATAAAGACCCAGACAGCGGGGGCCAAGTACAGGGACAATAGCGGGACAATGAAGTACGGTAGGGGAGCAGGGAATTACCTGCCAATTAGGCAAAGTTAATGTGCAGAATGATGGGTGTCAACCTGTCAGAACCCAGGGAGGTGGGGGGATCAGCTGGATAAGTACCATGTTATCCCTCAGATTACACTGTCTACACACATGATCACACACACACACAAACACACACAGTGGGAGAGGCCTACTTTCATTTTCCAAACCAATAATTTAGTGTAATCTTATTAAGATTAGTAATAACAGTAATTTGAGATAATCCATTTGATCCTGTACTCATTTTTTAAGGTGCTGGTTTTTCAATATTAGCAGGGATACAGGACAGGGGAATCGTATAAGAAGAATCATATAATCATATTAAAACGTCTAAAAATAACTAGCCCCATGCCATTTGTTTTGGTGTCTTGTGTACCTACATTATCCTAAATGTGTCCAAAACTATTCAAACCCAGAGAAAACCCCTAATTTTATTCAAGGTAACAGGACGCTTCATGTTTGTTGCCTTTTAATTGGGTTACAATCGCTTAACCAATGAATTTGCACTACTCTGCCATAACTTCCAAGGATGTTTTAAAATAACTGTTCATCTTTGTTGAGTACACTGGATCTATCTATCGGTCCATCTTTCTATCTGTCTATTTGGATTTTGATGCTGCACAGCTTGTGTCTCCACCCTTTCCTGCAGGAAAACGTCCTTTGTCTTTTCAATCCTCAGTAGAAACCTTGTTCCAGTGACACATAAAGTAAAAAGTTAAAAAACACAAAAACAACACTGTGGGTCAGTGGTCCAGGAATGTCCCTTCTGTGGCTGTGGTATGTGTGGTATGGTCATTGTGGGCAGCATGCGACAGTAGCAGCAGGTAGGGTCACATAACTCTGCCTAAAGGATGATTGACAAGCAGGTGGCAGAGCAATGGTTCCCCCACGGCTGAGTAACTGTGGTTCCGCTCCTTCTCAACTGATTTGGCACCAAAATAGCTGCAGTATTAGATTCTATGTGAGAATTCTCACCATTGTAATGACAATTGTATCTTATTATCTCCGCCACGTTTGTTCGATTGTCAACAGGATTACGCAAAAACTACTGAACAGATTTCCACAAAACTTGCCAAATAATCAGGCATATTTAGAGGACTGATATCTATGAGTGTGTGAAATTGGGTGCGGCTTGACTTAAGGGGACTTTTGGGCCTTGACAGAGGCACGTGCTCTATTGAGTGTCATTCAGTTAATCGTATGTTCTTACTTATTTCCTAAATCAATATGGGAAAAAAGTGGGGGGTATGGAGATTTTGTTTCTGCAGCAAAGGAAGACAAACAGAATGTGACACACAATTCAATTTTTTTATATTTATCCAACTGACAGTATCAGTAGAAAATAATGGTTTCACCATTGCTCAAACACTAACCTTCAATCAGATGACAGAGAATCAAGCTCTCAGCTTGGTGGCCACTACACTGAAGTGTCCATTAGAACCACTCGGCCAAATTCTTGACCCTGACCTCGGACCTTCCTCTTGGTTAAAAACATAATTTACAATAGGCTAAAGTAAAGCACCACATGGCCATTGTTAATTTGTTGAACACATTATCAATGGATGAATTTCATTTCTTGGGTCATCAAAACAAGACCAGGTCAACTGTAATAAAGGAACCTGGAAATGGAAAACCTCTGTTGAACATTAACAGTTTGTCTCATAAACGGTGCACATTCCTTCCTCACTACTTTATGTTTTATTAGTTTAATATTATTTTATGTTTGACCAGCGGCTTGATCATCAGAGTGTGACAGAGAAACCTGTGTTGAAACCTGGAGATATTTCTCAATGATCACCACAACGATTTCCATGAGAAGATTTGCCAAAATATTGTGGAATATTTTTGCTCGGACTGGGCTCGCTACTACTGTTACTGTTTGCAATAAAAATAGTCATTAGCTTCATTCCTGAAATAGCGGAATACGCGTGTGTGAAAAGTCCTAAGAGCTGAATCCGTGCTCCTCCTCCTCATGATGCAGGCAGAGCTGTAGCGGAGCAGCCTGCAGTGGAGAATGAGCAGGGGAAACAGGTGTTGGTTGCTAAATGTGCTTTCAGTAAGCAGAGGAATGACAGCTATGTACTGGCCTCTGTGGTTACTGGCACATTACCCAGAGCGGAGCTGACTGAAACAACCGACTGCTGCTGCTGCTGCTGCTGCTGCTGCTGCTGCAGCTCCTCTGGCCTTTATGAATGGAGAGACTTTTACACTGATGGAGAAAGGATTTGAGTTTGGTAAATGGAAATAGCAATGAACGATAAACAATAAGCTCAAACAAAGGAATTAAGTTATTGTAGAATGTCTTTATTATCTTTTTTTTCACTTCCTCCAGAATCTACAAAAAAATATATATGTTTGGTTTGTTACCAAATGCTTAATACTGAGCTGAATTACCGAGCTTTTATCTTGAAAAGTTGTGAACTTGGGTCGGAGGATTGAGATCAGAGATTAACAGACCTCTGAAATAGCAATTTCGGGAACATTTTTAACCATTTAATAAATCATTAAAATTAATATATGAGCCACACACATGAACAGTAATTAAGCAAATTCAGTTTCATTTTTATGAAAAACCATTGACAATAAAGTCTTCATTGCAGATAAACCAGGTAGGATGAATACCAAGTTTTCTAACTTGAAAAAAAAAGGTCTGCACACAACGTCCAGCATGCAAACAATAAATAGTGACATTATATTGTAGAACTTTTTGAGGACTCACTAATGGACTAATTCAGGAATAATTCTAAAGTAGCTCCAGAGCAGTAACATAGGCCAATAGAACAGCCTATTCCAGACAGACAGGTTTAGAACGGGCACTGCACTAGTATTTCTTATTTTGAAAGTCTAAAAGTGAATTTCTAAACTCTACACAAATCATCGAGCATCCCGGCTGCTCTGTGTGTGGGCAGGCAGAGGAATGTGGCTGGCCTGTGTTATGGGTGGATGTTCATGCCGTACATTGTAAACAGGCTTAAATGTTGATCTTTTCCCGTGGTGTAACTATGTATTAAAATTTGATTTAACAGCCAGCCCTCGGCCGTCGGAGCTGCTGCAGACCATATGCTCACCACTCAGGATCGAGGACTTGCCATATGGGACTAAATAGATAAACACAAGCCGTGAAACTGTGACTGTTAAAATGCCCCTTTTTTTTTCTTCTTTTGCCTCCGGTTCTGATTAAACATCCTGAAGTAATAAAAGTGAAGCCATGCAATTGTTCAGCGTGTTCCTTTGTCTGTGAGAAAATAACAGTGAGCTGTACTACGAATATCACTGAACTGGTGAAGCATGTTAGATGGCTAGTTGATCCAAACCGGTGTTGTGCAATACTTGTCGAACTTGGGGTATATTTACTGCTGCAGCTATGAAATAATGAATGCAAATTAAATAATGATACTAATCAGAATCTATGCAGAATTTTACTACTTTCTTTCGTTTTGGTTTTCTTGTCACATGGCTTTACTTTTTTGGTTCAGCCTCACAGCTCTCATCAATCGGGATTTCATCATGCAAATTTCATCGGCCATTTGGAGGAAAAGTAAGAGGCCCATTCAGTAACTAAACAGCCAGATATTTTTGTTGCAAGTTATTAAGAGAGCATTGTCTGAATATTGAAAATACAGCCAATGAATAGAGAAAAGAAAAACGCCATAAAAAGATTTACATTATGACTGCTTCCCCAAAAATGAGAATCTCGCCCCCATTCAAGATCGTGACTCACTCAAAAAGTACAAGATGACCTGGATATTTTGGATATTTTGGCTTCATTTTCAAACAACAGAAGGGAGTGGAAATGCATCATCTATCTTTATATACAGTCCCCAAGTGGCCAAAAATCTATAACTACAGCTTTAACAGATTATTTAAAAGATGCAACAAATGAGGAAATGGATAAGCCTGTTAAAATGGATAGTTTCATATACACGTTCTTTTCTGTAAACGTGTGAACAATTGTCCATTATCTTCGCCTGTTAACTGTAGCTCTTCCTTCCTCTTCAGTTTCTTATTACCTCCTCTCTTGTGCTGTGACCCTTTTTTCTTCATGGTATCATTACAGCTCCATCCAATCCAAATTAAATTAAATGAAAGTTTAATGATCTAATTTAATCTTAGATTGGAAAGTTTATAGAGATTTAATGGTGGTCCTGTTTGAACCTCAATTACACATTGGACCTGCAGCATTCGGTTGATAAAAGGAAATTAAGGAAATACTCATTTAAACTGATCCTAATTTCAACACTGATACTAATACTTGTTTTGAGGGGCTAAACATCCGCGCTGTTTCCACTCCTTGGGTGTCCCTCCTCGTTTTAACAAGGAATCAGGTATCATTTAAAACAGAGAGGAATCAAGCGTAATCAGCAGGACAAGTGTTCTGTGAAACTCCCAGCATGCTTCATTAGGCTGCCCTGTTGACACAAACAGTGTGGTGAAAGCTGAGCCTTTCACTAATACCCCTAATGCCCCTAATACACGCACGAGGATGGCAAATTAGCTCTAATTACCCTTGTGATTTGTAGGCGTGGAGCTGGAAGTGAGAAAAAGATGTTTGAGGTCATAACAGAGGAAAATTGAGTGAAAGGATATGATGGAGCTGGGAGGAAAAAAATCATCATATTCATCAAATACCTCTTGTATTGTTTCTTTTTTGTCTCTCCTCTCCTCTCTCTCTCCATTCAGGCAGCTGGTGTTATGTTGCTGATTGTGAGACTAATCATCTGCTCAATTACTCTGGAATGTGTAGCTGGCCGTGTTATGACTGATTCCTTCTTTCTCACTCTTTCTTTTCACCCTTTTTTGTGGACTCTCAGCCTGCGACTCTGCCATTCTCCTGGTGTTTCTTCAGCACTTGGTTTAATTTGGTTCAATTCAATATATGTATTCAATATATATTTATATAGATATATATGAGCGCAGCAGAGAGGTGAGTAGTTCAATAGTCTGAGGACTGATCTGGCATCATAACAAATTCAAACAGGGCTCATCAGGTCAGAAGAAAATGTGAATTCCAATAAAAAAAAAAGACATAATAAATCTATTTTTTGTCATCCCTGAAAAAAAGTAATGTGATTCGCTGATACAAAAAGGAAATAAATATTGGTTACAAAAGAGGCAATCATGGCAACGAGGAGATGAGGATCCAAAGCCCCAGATTGGCTTCAGGCTCATCCATTTCTCATTTGATGTATTTTGTGTAAGGGAGAACCGTGTGTGTGTGTGTGTGTGTGTGTGTGTGTGTGTGTGTGTGTGTGTGTGTGTGTGTGTGTGGGTTTATAACTGGATAACTGTGCTAACAATGTAAAGAAAACGGATTCGATTGATTTGGAAAGATATATACAATGTGTTGTTAGCAATGATTACAGATTACTTTTAAGAAATTAAATGCATTACTGTTATATTGTCAGTTACAATAATACATTCTATGATGGTGTCATCAGTTACTGCTGTGAAGATCGTCAATATCAGCACAAAGCGTTGTCTATTTAAACTTTAATGGAACACTAATGCTACACATGCAACATTTCCTAAACCTCTGGCTCGGCCATTTCTAATGGACATATTAATTCACTCCCATTCAGCTCTCAGGTCTGTGTTTCTGTATCTTCAGTGCTCTTCCTGCAGTGGAAGTGCCTGTGGAGATCCTCCAAGGCTGCCAGCGGGACGCCTGTTAGCATATAACTGCACTACATGCTGATGCAGAGGCTACATGCTAATGCTAATTAGGGGCTCTGAAGAAGAGGAGGGAATATTGCTGGGGAATATTTCCAAATACTCTTCCTCTTGCCATGTTTTTTCTCCATTGTTTTCCTGAGGCTTGGTGTACTAAATACTTCGATAGAGGATGTCACAGAAAATCTCTTACATCAAAGCAAATAAACTGTAGTGGAAAATATGAGTTTGCTGACATCTAAACTAATCTGTCTCCACACTATTCCGGTGTTTAGAGCTACTAAAAGTGAGACTTTTGGAAAAGCTGCTGGCCCCGACTTAATTTGAAAACTCTGTGGTTGTGTTTAATTTTGGATCCAATAGTGTAGACATCCACGTGTACTTCCTGATTGGATCGCATCAGTCATGACTTGAAAACAAGGTGTTGTTAAACCTATTTCCAGTAACGGTACCACCTTGTAGTCGTTCCAAGTGAAGAAATCCCTGATCTTCTTTTTTAAAATTCTTGTTCCTCATTCGTAGCATTTTCTGCAACCAAGTATACATCTGCTTCCTGTTTACAGCAACATGTACATGAACTTTATTTCATGTAGAAAACTCTCGCAATAAATTGAAATCCACTGAAGCTGGTTGAGGAATTGAAAAAAACAAATCTCATTATTTCTGACCCTTTTCCATCAAGGTTCTTTACTTCAATGCGTCATGATTTACCGATATTTTGGACAGAAATGCAGTAGCTTAGGTCCAGATTAGCAATATACTGGTTAGCGGAGAATGAGATACTGTTTGTAGCAGAGGAGGCTGGAATGTTAGTGGACTACGCCTGCTGATCATACCACCTGGTCAGACCACTCACCACACACACACACACACACACACACACACACACACACACACACACACACACACACACATGCACGGCCACCCATGCACAAGCTCAGGCAGCTGTTCATTATGATTGGATGGGTACAAATAAGTCCGGTCCTTGCACCAGACCGAGTGAGCAGCATCCTCAGAGTTCAGCGTCACTACATGTACATTGTGATCAATCATTAATCAATGAATTCTTCAGAATTCAAATCAGTAAAGTTCTTCATTCAGACACCTGCCAGAATATGTATGAATAACCTGAATAAAAAACAAAACAAAACTGTGATACCTGAAACATGTCTTTGCACGTGTGTGTGTGTGTCTCTCTTTGTGTAGGTATTTGAGCATGTGAGAATTGTGCTACTATCGGAGAAACTTCCTGTCCAGACAGGAAATGCATTCTTTGGTGTGTGCTCATCAGTCTGGGATTGTGTGTGTTTTTGCATGTGTGTTTGTGTGGAGACAGACAACAAACCTGTCATGGTACCTTTCAAGAGTTATCTGAGGAATGCAATCCACTTCCACTGGTACAATAGGTCAGCTACTGTTTGGTCCATTGTGCACAGCTTGTTGTTTGGCAACAGACCTGGTACAATGTGTTATTGAGTATTGCAACCATCAAAAGAGCGAGTATTACATTAGCCTTTTTGTAGATAATTTGGATTGTATTAGAAGTTATAAAGTTACCTGGTTGTCGCAATAACTTCCTATATACACTGACCTAATAACCTGCCATTCCTTCAGTAATGATTATTCTGGTAAAGTCATCAACCCTTAAAATTTTGATTTTAATTAAATAATGACAAAGGTCCTGGAGCTGAGATATGATGTAAAAGAAATAGGGGGAAAAAACAGCATCAGATCAGTGTGTGGAATATTGGCCTCAAGTATATTGAGGTTAACACAAAGTATTTCATTGGGGATGTTCCGATAATATTGTCCCCTTCCCGACGCCTGGACTTTGCTAATACCAATACCAAGTACCACTACCAGTAAATAATAAAATTACTACTTGTATAACAAATTTTAACAGTCGTAAAATTATGCATGTCATAGCTATTTTTGAATGAGCTTTGCGGTTTTACTTGTGGGACTTTCTAGCGTTAAATATTGCCAAACCGCGGGCATTTAAGCTAGCTCTAGCCAACGCTACACAACCTAAAATCAGTTATTGGCTGCTCTTAAAACAGTATGGGCCAGTGGCAGTATCACAGTTTAATTTAAGAGAAACTAAAATACTTTAAAAACGTGGTATCAGATCTGTACATAGATTTAGGGAACCGCAGATGCTCGACTCAGCATTTTCGGCAGTATCGGAGACATTTTGAATGCTAGTATCCATATCGGAAAATCTCTGGATGAAATAAGAAAGTAATGCACAACAAACCACTGTCTTTTAGAAGCAGAATTTTAACTTAATGAACTTCTATTAAGAAGCAGAATTCAATTTTTAGTGATAAAAATATTTAGAAGTGTGTGCTCCACTTATATTCAAAAAATTAGTTTGGAACTAGAACAGTCTGAAAAATAACTCATTTGCAAATACAGCTTTAAATGTTTAACAACTTTATTTCACTACCAATATTTACACTACACATTACCCAAAAGGCAAAAATTTAAAAAGTAGCATTCAGGCAACAAATTAGCATAAGTCATCCAGCAAACGTAGCATGGCAAAACTGTACACAAAAATAAAATTTACAGTTATCGACAAACATACTGTACAAAAGAACATGTGGATCAAAATTAAGCTCTTGAAACAGAACCACTTGGTCTCACGTTGCATCAAAAATATTTTTGTGCTGACAGTGAAGAGGAGGACTTCCATCCTTAAAGCTAGTCGTGTGTTTTTTTGCCATTTTGCGAAATCCTTGACCTCTGACCTGCAGCCAAAGCATTAGATCGCTGTCAGTTCAAGTCCAAAGCCTGAGTTAACCCTCATAATAAGTTGTATGGACAGTGCAGGACTCATAGTCAAAGCTACAGTTAGCATTCTCTATCTACAGTTACAATACAGTGCTGGTGTTGCAGCCATACATTGATAAAGCCACAGAATGGATCCTTTTTGGTGTCAATTGATTCTTCTCAGTTCAGCAATTAGAACCAAACTGACGTCTTTGCTTTGGTCTGATCAAGAGCTGCAGAGACAGAAAGAAAAGTTCAAATTATCATTGTGCTTTTTACTGCTGTTTACAAAGATTGAGCACATGTGAAGTCAGACTAGTGCTCACAGCTGCATTGTTTTGTAGTATCTACCTGAGTCGTATGTCTCCAGAGATCCATGAAGGGCTGATGGGGTCCATGTGACAGACGTAGCTGTTACAGGACTGTTGCTGCCAGGATTCATCTCCGTCTTCACCCCGTCACTGTGTGGGGAGCTCCCAGCGTTGGCAGCTGGCTGACTCTGGTTCCTAACACCCGGAAGCAGCAAAGGACTGAACCTGGGATCCAGCACTGGGCTGTGGGCCGGGTATGAATGGAGCATTGGGTGGTGGTGGTGCCGGGAGTGGATATGGGCGTGGGGGTGAGGATGGTAGACGTCGTGGACGTTGGTGTAGCCGCTCGTGCTCTGGGTGTTCAGGCTGTAAGTCCAGCTCTCGGGGAGCGTGGCCGGAGGAGGGAGGCTGGCCTGTGAGAGCATGTGTCCGGCCCACAGAGCTCCGTCTGGGTGATTAAAGGAAACAGGGCTGGGGGAAAAGTCTGGGTGGACTGAGGCCGAGACAGATGGGAGGCAGGGACTGGTCTGGGATGGATAAGTGGTGCTGTTCCAAACTGAGCCGCTCTGGCCCTCGGAGAGAGAACCACCATCTAAAACAAACACCACAAACAAATAAGCACTTAGACACCACTCGTTTTCAACAACTTTAACATTTCAACTTTAACATTAACTCAGATTTGATGCCCCTCTCACCTTTCCATACACCGGCGGTGGCTGAAGCCGACTGCTGAGTCACTCTGATTGGCTTGGTCTCACTGTTGAAGGCGCTGGACTGGCTGAGAGCTCGGGAGAAATGTTCATCTATCATATCGCCAATGTCGCCTTGGAAGTACGTGAACAAAACGCACCGGGAACTCAAGTACTCCGCCTCGGCTGGTTGGGTACTGTCCTTCAGCTCTGAGCTGGACATCGATCTGCGGCCTCCTAGCTCGCGTACAGGACCGTGCCGGAGGCCCTGGTCCCTGGAGGGATGCATCCCTCTTCCTGGTCCTTGATTCTCCTGCTGTTGCTCCATACACTCCTGCATCTTACTGTAGACACTCAGCTTCCTCTGGGAAAGACACAACAGAGATTCAATAATGAGGAATAAACTTCACCTCAGTAGAATAGAGGAGCTTTTACAAGAGCATAGACATCGTTTTAAGAACAGTTAAATCAACCTACTGAAAGAAAAACTTTAGACTAAATAAAATTTGACTTTAAATAAACCATGAGTTTAAGTAAGTAGTATTTATTTTATCTGGGTCCAGCTTGGGTGTTGTTTGAAAACAGGTTTCCTTTTTCCCATACTGCTCTCCAACTATTTGTGAAGCTCAATGTGCCTCATCCACATTCCTGAATGGCTGCCATTACATCACCATTTGAATAATAGGATTAATAGTTGTGTGTCATAACCTATTTTTCAGGTTTCAGGTTAAGAGCTGGGTGTGTGTGGAAGACATAAAAAAGTTTGTGTGAAGAACGAAGGCTTTTTAGGGATGGTGACATTATTCAGTTTTTTTCTGGAATAGTAGTTTATCCTCATAAAGCTACTTCAGTCTTATTTTACTTTTAGCTGCTGTGCTTTAGTACATTACAAACTTTTCAACTTTTCTTTCTCTCAGGTATCCTGAGCAAATAAAGTACTCACTCCTAATCCTAAATCGCACCTTGTGTAAACCTTCTTCTCTTCCCTAAAGGAAGTTGTGTCAGTGTCCCTCTGTAGCTGCTCAAGTTGAGTGATGAGTCTCTCACCTGTTGTTGCTGATGGTGGTGGTTGTAGTACGTCGCCTTGTACGCCGCTGCAGGGAGGTAGTGCGCTCCATAGCTTTGGTGGTACATCACATCCAGGCAGCTCATAGCGACGGAGCGGAGCGCTTGTTGGAAAGTGGAGAAAAGTCGAGTGCAGGAGACAAACGCGACTCTCCCCGAGACTTCAGACGGGCTGTATTCTCCGAGCCACCGGTGCCTCCATATATGCCCAAACGCGCACAATGGCCATGTCGTCCAGTTTGCATACGCACAATGCGCCTCCCGCTGCGCGCACAGCCAGCACCACGCAACCCGGGGCCACAAAATGAATCAAAAACGCTATGAGACACACACAAACACACACTGTATCCAGAAAGACACCCCCTTTTTTTTTTCCTCTGACAAGTTTTAGACCGCTTCTGATTGGGTGAATGTCCCTTTCCCCCTTTTCTGTCTTTCTGTTTTGGAGGGGAGTTATATTTAGAGAAGGCTGGGGCCGTTTACGCACGCCCACCGGGGAAGGGCCAGGCCTGCAGTGGAGGAGCAACGCTGTTAACACAACTCCGCACCTAAAGGTCCTGTTCCCACTGCAGGCTCCCATTCATAACTTTTCATTATGGACTTGAGGTATTATGCAACATGTCATAAGACCTATTAGTTCATGAGACCCCTAACGCCAGGACTGTGTCAAGGCTCAGGGTCATAGTCAGGATTTTAGAAGTGCTGAGGTCATGAGTCAAACATTTTCTACCCAGAAAGTTACAATATATTGCTCGTGAAATTCATACACATTCACACACTGTAGTAACACATTGGAAATCAAACATCTTATCAAATTGGGGTCCCTGGTCTAGTTTGTGTCAGATAAGGGTTCTTTGAATTGCAAAGGTCATTTAGTTCAGCCGTTTAACTGATTAAAGTACCCAACAGGAAGTGTACATTAAAACTACTGAACTTTATGCTCACTATCTAAAGATTTAACTTGAAGAAAGAGCAGATTTAAAAGAAATGTGTCGCACCAAGTGTGAATGAGACCATCTGCAGCAACAGGTGCTATTCAAAGGCAGGTGCATTTAAGCCAGTTAAGGTCATCTATGGGGAACTATTTTAGATTTCACCCTTGAAACAAAAGTTAAAGGGTCCTAAATAAAAAGGGACACATTCCTTTAAAATTCTTGCATATTGAAACTCACTGTCTCGTGTATTCAAACCATTGTTGACCATTGTTCCTCTCATGCTATGGTTGTCATGACATGTTTAAAACAGCATGAATAGGATAGTCCAGCTCATTTATTACTGTCTTGTCTAACACGACTGTCAGTTGTGTTCTCTCCTGGAATGAATCGCCCTGATTGATTGAGAGCCGTTTGCTGCCACCTGTTGGTGAGGTCAGTGACATGACATCATTGTCAGTCTCAAAATGAGATTCAGTGTGAGGTCCAAAGAAAATTCATTCACATCATCCATCCAAGAAGCAGTGAGATGTTCATGTATAGTTAACCGATATTAATTCACTCATGATACACTGACATGAAGACAATGTAATAAAATTCACCTCTAACAGAACGCCTGTACAAAACAATAAAAGGCATTTCATTAATACGTTGTTTAAACTAATTAACATGAACTGCTTTTGTCATTATAATATTATATATGTATTCATGCATGGTTCTCCACTCTAATGGAACTATTAATAGTGAACTGCCATGTCCTGTAACAGGTGAGGACCCAAATGCAGATGTCAGATGGGGATGGATCGAACAAACAGTGTTCAATAGGACTTACGAGTGTGGTGAACAGATCAGGAGTCTGAAAAGCAGTGTCCAAAACATAAAGGCTAAAAGAAAGGTCAAAAAACGTTTTAGTTAACTACAGGTGGAACTGATAAAGGAGGGAGGTAATCAAGAAAGGAGGGAAACCAGACAAAGACAGGAACTAAAGGTAGAGAGACACACAAGGAAAGAAGTTTCAAAATAAAACAGGAAACAAAGGACTCAATGTGCAAACATAGACAAATCCCCCAAAATCAAAGCAAAGTCCAAACACAAGGAGATTGTGAGACCATGACAAATTAATACTCAAAGTCTCACAAAAGTTCACACAGGCAGAATCATGGCATAGACTTCTTGAAGCCCACTACCATCCTTGGGCACTTTGGATAAAAGGCTGACCTGGAAGTTGCACAGAAAACTGATAAATTGGAACGACTGTTGTGTTTGACATAAAAACACAGAGAGGAACCATTGGTTCATTAGTAAAAGTCTTCAATATTTAAACATAAGAGCCAACTCTAATCTAATCTTATAAAACAAATGATCTAATAATAATCTAATAATACAAATGATTCTCATTTCAATTGAGATACCAGAATTTTATTTTATTAAAACCATGGTAAAATAATGGTGTCAGTTAATATGATCTACAAATGTGATCTATAAAAGAGACCTATAATATTTTGCTGATAATCAATGGTTTGGTCAGTTTTTCTAAACAAGAGGCCGATCCGTGCAGAGCTTAACAGACGGTACACGTTCAGGCAAACAGAGACTTTTTGGTCACAATACATATTATGTGTTCATCAGAGAGCTGTCACCCACTGTGGGGAAAGGTAAAGGTTTAGGAAGGTGAGACCTATGATTAATTTCATCCACTCCATGCTGTTGTCGCCACATTTGTCACTGATGACGCTTCAAGGACTAAACGACAACTTGGTAACAGCAACTTGTCATTTTCCCTCATGTTTCATTTACTTTGATTTCATAAAGGCAGAGTAAATCATTCTTCTGCAAGCTGAAGGCAAGGAAGTGGGGCAGCAGCTTAGAAGAAAATAACTTGACATTACAAAATAATTCTTGTTTAATGGAAAGGGATCATGTTAAGAAAACCTGTCCGTCAATATCTTCTTAAGATAATGAGGGTGGAAAACTGAATCAAAAGTATATGTACTTGTTTTTAATTGGTTTGAATAGTTAAAACTTAACAGTTAAATATGCATGCTCTCTTTGAGTAGTTGAAATTGTGTATAAACAATAGTAATAATCAATAAATCGTAAAATCACTGATCGGGTCCACAAAGAATAAGCAATTAGAGAGATTCTATCATATCCATCAGAAAAGCTGCAGAATAGTGACTGTAAGGATTGTCATAGACAGCCGGTACCATCCTCATAAATCATTCAAATCTTATACTGTCACCTGCATGTGTTGACCTGACAGATCACTCAGAGTGAAAGCATCAGCAGACAAAGAGACTGATTATAAAACCACGCTGAGCAGAGTTTGTCCACATCTCCATCTAGTGTTCTCACAGAGGAAACCTCGTCCCTCGCCGTCTGCGCCTGCTCTGGAAGTGGGGCAGTGGAGCACTCACAGGGATGCCCACAGACAGAACAGGAAGCGGGAGGGAGGATGCACACAGTCAGAGTGTGGTCGCACACACACATCTGTGCACACGCTCGTGTCTCCGTGCACACTTGATAGGGAGTATTACACACAAGCTCTCTGACAGAGACGCTGCTGGACCTGGGGGGTATTCCGCCAAACATCTGGAGCAGCCGGTGCCTCTCCTCCTCTGATCCTTAATGAGGCACAGAGATGTTTATTAGTGGATGTTTTAGGGGGAGCAACAGAGGGAGGAGAAGAGTAGGGATAGGAATTAAAGTGGAGTTAGAGAGCTGTTGGTTTATCCTGCTTTAAAGAACGAGGGACACCTCCAGTGCTGCAGATCTAAAGAGATTTCACATGCTTAGTAAACTTCCACCACTTTAGATCACAGACACTTTTTCAGAGAAACTCTCGTCTCTGGGAGGAAGGATGTTTTTGGGGGATAGGTCCCAGGAAACCTGAAAGAAACAGGTCACAAGAGTTGTGTCCCAGATCTGAGTCTCAGCGGTAACAGAAGAAAAATCACTGAAAGTCCAACCCCTTTAGGTTTTCAGACACTGACAAAGAAAAAGACAATGTGCATCACATTTAGTCAACCTCCTTTTCAGCAAAAAATTAAAACACAACGCAGCATCCTGCCAAATGATTTTTTTACCCTGATTAAAAGATTGATCCTTTTCAACCTTACGCTGCGCTCCTGAGGAGGCAGGTGTGGGATAATGCTGAGTGCCATTGATGATGATATCTCACATTAAGCAGAGTGCAGCATCATGAGTTTTTGTGGCACCTTTGCTTCCGCTCTCCTGCCCTGGAGAGAAATACGGACTCACACACACCTGCCTGGGCCGAGTCTCTGGTCGACGGGTGAAGTGATGATGACGAGTGGTGATGATGAGGGAGAACACAGTCAGGGGAACCAATGAATAAGGTCTCAGGTCTCTTTACTATACAATGGTTTTGTTCACCAAAAGCTATTTCTGACTGATCTGAAGCTGCTTATCTTTTCTTTCATTGAATATTTTTGAATTTGTGGTTTTTATTCTAATTCAACAAAACAACATTTAGATATTATGGTTTTGCACAAATGAATATGAAGTTGTCCAACACTGTACAATTTACAGTTAAAGTGCAATTTTGTTTTGTTTTGATAAAAAATGTGGCTACACAGCACGACCAGAACTGTGCAGACTCTGGCTCCAAATGATGTCAAAAACACAATTTTAGGTACATTTTTGCAATACAGGAGGAAGTGGCGTCAATCTTTATGTACAGTATATGATATGTGCTAAATGTGGCTATTTGCTAGCCTCAACAGGGAAGTAGACATCCCTTATTTCTGAATCCACAACTTCAATTTTCTTTTCTAAATGCTTGGCTCCAACCGGTGCCGCCTCATTTGATCTCACTTGAGACAATAGAGATATATGGTTGAATTTAAACCAAAGACAATGACTGACATCAAGAGGAAATATCTGTCCTATAACCTGACTTCGATATTGTTCTATTATTTTTCTGCTGTCCACAAATACACATACTGTGTGTCTGCCTGTACATTGAAGGTGGATCATCGTCTGTTATGAAAGCCAAAACCCTCATAAAGACTTCAAAAGACGGTGTCCTAACCCTAGCACACCACAATAACACATAACACAGCTTTCTAATATACATTTTGTGAAAAAAGATTTTTCATAGCCTGTTGTCACTGCTTTATTAAAGCTGCGTCCTCCAGAAACACTCTTCGTATAGTGGGTGTCAGAGGTGGGGGAGGAGCGCAGACATTAAGGTCTAATTAAAGAATCATTAGTGCATCTCACAGTGACGCAATAAGAGCGGATTTTTATTCACCGTCATATTCAGAAAAAACTCACTATACATAAAAAACTATTTAGCCTCTCATTTAAAACTGAGTCTTGATGTATAATTTAGTGTAAAGGGGACACAACACAACATGTTGGGATCATTTACACTGTGGCATCGCTCTAATGAGAAAAAAAAGACAGTCATTTGTAAGTTAATGGAAATGGAATTTCAATGTGAAGCCAAAGGAAAAGAAAAACACCATTTTATCAAACAAAAGCTTTTTCCCTCTTCATTATCTCAGTAATCTCACACATTCACTTTTAATTGGTCGAGCCATTATTGTGCATTTTATAAGTGGAAATGAGATTTTTAATTGCAGACGCCGGACAAAGAGAAAGTGCTTCTTTCATAGCGTGTCTGTACAGTCTGTGGTCGCGCCGTCCGTCTGTTAACAAAGTGACCGGTGGATGTTTGGTCTGTGTTGCTGACCTTGCTTAAAAAAGCAGATAATTGCTCAGTCCATCCTCCAGATTCAACTCATGTTCTGCACGTGCAAAGATAATGGAGACGGCCCCGGCTGCCCGGCACAAGTTAATGAGATGATGGAGACTCAAAGACAGGGTCATGTTTATGCACTTGACAGATGTGTCCCCCCCACCCCACCCATTAGAGGGTCAATCCTCCTTTAAAAGAAAAGCTGGGTTTAGATGTGGAACCCTGAAAATCCACGGCAAATTGGAAAAAATAATATATATAGGGACATTCGAGTTTATGTTGTGGTTATGTGTGAAATTAAGCACACGGCTTCCTTCCCGTAACCGTTTGCTCTGTCGGTTTTCAGAGATAAACGTTGATGTCTGGTTTAAAACAACGACATGGGGAAGAACATGGAATAGACTCATGTTATCTGTGACAGTAACAATGTGCTGTCTGGCAGAGCTAAGAAAGAGATGAATGAAAAACGTTGAATAAATGGAGACACAATGGAGAAGCTTCTTTCACTACGCTGGGCTTGTCTTCGCCTTTTTGAGTCCCTGGGAGAAATTTCACTTTGGGCCCCTGGAATCTTGGTGATCTAATCTTTTGTTCCACCTTTGCATGGCTATCAATATTACTCTCATACAAAAGTTATTACATTTGAACAAAATGTATTTTTTCCCAAACTTTTTATAGGAGATAAATACTAATTGAGTGCAAATGCGATTAAAAGGACTCAGATCAGCTGTATTTTCCCTTTGTTTCAGTATTTCCAGCTGAGTCTCATTTAATTGCAATAAATGTTAAGATTGTGCTCAAATTTTCATTATATACTGTGGACAACAAATAAGAGAAACTCATAGTGTTTACTTGATGCTGTGTGAATGAATCTTAGAGCTAAAACCAACTCATCCATTTGCTTCCACATTGTTTAATGTGTCTTAGATTTTTAAGTTTCTTGTATTTTGCTGTATTTGGTTTTGATATCTCTAATTGCTGCTGTTGTGTTAGGCTCTATTCAGCACCTTAGAGGTGACAACAAGTCAACTATTGCACTGGAGAAACAAAGGAGCCTTTATTTTCAACAATAATAATTTATTACAAAGATTAAGTGAACTTTTGTTCTTCCAGCATGATGATTCTCATTTGAAAAACTGACTGACTGCACATGGATTACACAGGAATTCTTGTTTGAGTTTTTGTTTCAAACACATTTACATCTTCCACATGTAGCATTCAGAGTACTGACCATTCACAATACTACCACATGTACAAGTACATAATATCTGCATGTACTACATATTGGACATATGTTTCTCAATGACCTGATGAACAACTCTTCCTTCTTTGTGTCTTTTCTCCTCACACAACTTCCCAAACCTCCTCTGCAGATCAAGGGAAGGACTCGTCCTCCGTTGCCCTTCCTCTCATAATGACTCTAATTCCCTCATGCTAATGGCGTGTCTGAGCCTCAGCTCCTGCTGGGACCACCAGCCTACTTCTCGTGGTCACAGCCCGGCCCCGGGGCTAGGAGGACGGAGCGCGGACTGCAGAGACAGAAGAGAGAGAGAGTGGAGGGGGGGGAAATTGTGTGAAAGAAGGCTGTGGTTGGTTGCATGTAGGATCTACCCTCAGACAGATTGGCCTCCTCAGGCTAAAAAGGACCTGTGGATAAAAGAGGGTGTCATTGATCCGTGCACGTGTGTGTGGCTCGCTGAGTGTGACATCCAAAATTGGCGCCAGCAGCAGATTTAAGCAATAACACCTCGCTGTTTGACCTTACTCACAAAACCAACAGCATGTCTGCAACACTAGTGTGTGTGTGTCTGCACAGGCTCCTGTAAAACTCCACACCAGCATCTAAATGCTACATCTGCATGCTTCTGTGTAGGTGCATGTGTGTGTGTGTGTGCCTGGTGGGAGGCTGAGGTTGTGGGGGGGTGGCGATGATGATGAACAAACACTACAGGGGAGAATAAGCTCTCATTACCCTGCAATTCCCTGATGCTGCACTGCGCCGGTGAGCGCGACTAGATTTGTCCCATGGGCAAAAATGAGTGGACTCACTCACTCGATTTATTAGACCATCCAAAACTCCCCCTATACCCTCTGCCTCCCCCGCTGCGATCACCTTGTCTTCCTGCATCTCCCTGTGTCTTCCCGCTACGCCAACCGCCCGGCGTCTTCCATATGCCCTCAATCTCTGCATCTAACTTTTGAACAAAGAAAGCAAATAAAAGCAACATTCCATGACAAGAAACAATAATAGAAACGCAAAAATAATCCCTTTTATTACAGTGACAGTGCCCAAAAGTTTGAAAACTTTGCGTTCATCCTACCTGGTTTATCATTCTTTGAATGTTGTTGCCAAGAAGGAGATCAGCACCCATGGCACCAGTGAATGTCTGTGTCAGTCTGCCTTATATAAGCCATATTATCAAAATGATCTGGTAGCGATTTGACTTTGGAGCCGTCTGCTGTGATAGTTTATCTGAGGATGTAGAAGGAGAAATGTTCAACTCAGTCCGGAGACTGAGGACACACTGCCCCGCCCCCACTGACTGCTACAAAGCACTGGTTGCCTGTTTATTACAATTTTATGGATATTGAATGTAATGTGTGTCCGTGTCGCACCAAATTCAACACTACACTTCCCCGGTCCCTTAAAAATACCCATGCCAAGAATGAACCAAATAAGATGAACAGTTCTCGAGATATGCGAACCATATACAGACAGGCAGACATTTCTGGAATTAGAAGGTTGATAGAGATGATAGATCTAATCTTTAATCTCAGATCTTTGCTTTCTGTTTAAATCAATATTGCCCAGTAGCTCCGGACTTTTTGAAACCCTGTAAACTTTATCCTCACGTCCCTCACATCCCTTATCTTCTTTCTTTTTCCCCCCTGCTTCTTTCCTGTGATTTTGCCCTCTATCCTCCTCTGTCTATTATCCCCCTGGTACTCCCCGTGTCCTCCCCACATATACCTCTCTCCATCTGGGTAGCAGTGAGGTATCCATCCATCACAGAGAAAGGAGAGTTGTTGAAATCCCGTGCCTCCCATCACGGATCCTTGTCGCTCGGCGTTTGCATACAAACATTTTTCAGCCTCTTTATGTGTCAGTGGTACAGAGAAGAATGCAGCACGCAGTTGTAGCTTATATCGATTTATGCTTTATGAATATGGGAATGAGATACACAACCTGCAGAGGCCTGAGGGAGGCTCATCAAAAATTCTATTGCAAATCACAAAATAGAGAAAAAATAATGTGTGTGGGGGATATTGGCCCTTTGTTACCATAAAAATGATGTCTGTCGTTGTTATGGATATAGAGTCGTTGATTTCTGATGAGACGCTGCAGTTTGTCAGTTTGTCAGTAGAGTCAAAGTTATTAGGTGGTTCATGTGTGAGAGTTTATGTGTTACCATAATTTTGGTGTCAAAACTACAAGTTATTACAAATTGTTTGGTTTGTGTTAGGAATAAAAACTGATGAAATGTTATTTGGTGCAAAATGTCTGCTCTTCTTTGAGAAAAAAAGAAGAGAAGAAGGAAGACCCATCGCTCAGTTTCAGTTTCCGATGTCCATGAATGGGTTCATCTGTGAAGAGGAGAGAAAAAACACCCATGTTACCAGAACACAGCAACTTTACGATCATCTAGTGCGAGGATTTGTGCGATTTGTTCGATGATACCTTAGAGCTGAAAAGCTGGATGTGCTTTATGGCTGGGACTCCCACTGATTGTGCAGAGATCTCATTTCACACTTGAGTGTCTCTCTGTCTCTGCTACTCTGTGTGTGTGTGGGTCCATACACTCTGTAGTTAGTGCCCTAACATAACACGTCTGCTTGCCCCAGGCTGGAACACAGATAGAGGAGGAGAATAGAAGAGACGGATAGATGCAGAAAGTGGAGGAAGAAGCGGAGATAGCGATAGAGAAAGAAAAGGATTTCTTAACATCTATTTATTGTAATTTATCTATAACTTTCCTGTATTGCACTTACGAATACAAAATATGTTGCACCAATATGAACTACTTGTAAAGTCAAAAACTTTTTTTTCTACTTTTAGAGAAGCCTCTTTGGCAACAAATCTTCACCTGATCGATTCTACCATGCATTGATCAAACTCCAACACACCTATCAGATATAGAGAAATGCCCTAAACCTAACCTGAGTATTGATTTACATGTTGTTACAATGTACCAGTGAAAACAGAGGCAGATAACAGGCTCTGTACCTGCAGGCCCTCTGGGTGCTTGGGGCTAGATTTATCACCACTGGGGCCCTCTGATGATGAGGCCGTTTAGTGGGGGTCCCTGCAGCCCTCCACTGATTAGCGCCAGACATCTTCCCTAATAACCTTAACAAGAACAACGCCTCAGGACGACATGCCGATGCATACGGGCGAGAGTCTGGGCGTGCACGTGAACACACACACATACACACACACATCAACACACACACACACCTCCTCGGAGATAGAGAAAAGAGCTGAGGGCTACCCATCCTCCTCTCCCCCTCCTGAAAGTCACCCCTCTCTCCTCTCCTCTCCTCTGCTCCATCCATAACTTGGCACCTCTCACTATTTCTGAGCTGAGACCCATCATCTTCTCTACTGCCCCCCCCCCGACCCCCACATGTGACACACACATGCGCCAAATTGAGTTGGTTATGGTTCAGGAGTCCCACCGCTGCCACATAAAGTTGCTCTCAGCATCAATATGAAATAAAACAATACGAATATATGAATACACGCTGACTTGTAAGGAAGCCGCTCTCTTGTGGGGTTAAACAGGCAAGGAATAGAATTGAGAACAGAATTTATGATGCTTTGAGAAGCCATGGGGGTGATTTTATAGACAGTGTTTCCCTCTGGGAATTGTTTCCTCATGATAGTTTACATATTTTTGTGATGCGACCAATGTATCTGCTACTAAAACATGCACACAGGCACACAAATCCACTTGAAAGACTTAAAGGAACAAAGGGAAAAACCAATGATGATCAAATATCATATAAATGTGAAAAGTAAAATTCATTCAAACCATAAATATGTGACCCCATACTCAGTCAACATGACTTCCTGCACTTGATGAACATTATCATTAAGCATATTTAAATAATTATTTGTTTCTAATGAACAGTTTCTCAAATGGGTATTTGCCTTTATGCTGCATTCAGTGACCGTAAGAAATATTGTAACTTGTGTATAATAGACACTAATAACCCCAAATAGTGGACTTATGTCTCCGTAAAATTTAACTGAATCAAATTTACATGTATTGATTTTTACAGCCTATACAGCAATGTCTTGCTGATGACTATATTGTAGTATTTTTTCCTTGTATGGATCACCAGAGCAACTATGGTTTAATAATTGATTTGAAATATCATAACCACAGATACATAAGACATTTTTCAGACATCCATATTCCTAAAACCCAGTGTCGAATAGAACACAGATGCAACAGTGTTCACATACTTTTTTTAATGTGAGATTTGTGATCATGATTTGAGGTACGAGTGATTATTTTTAACTTCATGAAACGGAATACAAATTTACAAAGCGGCAGATATGTACTCTGTACATACAGGCAGAAAATAAACCAGAATTTAGATACACAAGTAACAAAAAATATTACAATAACAAAAGGGTTTTAAAAATTATCTTCAAGATTTGTGGATAATTTTTGCACATCCTACATTTGTGTAAATGTATCATAAGTACCTTAAGAACATAATCAGAGTCATAACTGTCCAAATTAAAATATGTAATTACATTCTTGCATTTAATTTCAATAATATTATTAGTTTCACACAATATAGATATATTTTAAATTAGACCAAAATAAATTGGAAATATGTGAAAAGATAAAATAAATGTAGATTTTGTATTTGTATGTATGTATTTCTTAGATTTTTTTTTTACTGATATAGAATCTATATGGTGAGAGACACGTCTTCTGCCAAACAATTCAATTCAATGACAATATTGCCTTTATATGTAAATAAATAAATAAAAAAGAGACAATACTTCTAAAGGGGTTTTCATCCCATGACAATGACATTTCTTATAGCAAAAATAAATGTATATATATGCACACACATTGTATATTTAAAAGGTAAAAAAATCAAATAGATAAATAAATAGATAAATCGAATTTTGTTATAATACTGATAACGCTGCCTTGAGGTGAAAGCTGTTTTTACGAGCGACCGTGAAGGCGGCCGGAGAGTCCCGCCGTGACGTCACGCGGAGCCGTTGCCTCGGCGCCGAAGCAGGAACCAGAGGAAAGTGAACCAGGAAGCCGAGGCGGAGCAGCTGAGAGCCACTGTCCCGGTCTGACGGCTCCACGGCGGCGACGGCGACAGCAGCGACACGGTGTCCCCCGCACGGGAGTTTACGTCCAGGGTTGAAAGTCGACACGAAGCGCAGCCATGGCCTCGCTTTTCAAGAAGAAGACTGTCGACGGTAAGTTTGCTCCTGTGTCCGGAGCTCGGAGCTAGCTAACTTGTTTTTAGCCCCGGTTGTGTTGTTTCCATCTTAAATTAGCATTCCGGGCTCAAACCCGCGGAACCGGTTCTTCCTCAGTGTCACTGCTCAGGTCCGAGGAGAGAAACTCAGACATGTAGCAGAGGAGAACATGTTGTGTAATGGAGGATCACAGGCTGATTCCAAGTAGGAATGTTGCTGCAGTAGCTCTCTGTTAGTGTTAAATCCATATTTAGGAACATGGTGACTGTTTATTGCCATGTTAATGGGAAGTTGTTGTTTACAGTGACTAAGCAGAAATTAGCCCCAATAGTCGTGTAGTGTATCTCAAATCGTTATATACGTCTTGTTGAAGAGGTATAAGCAGGTTTTTAACTTCATATTTTTTATCTATGATCTCTAATAAATTCGGATCAACCCATTTCCTTCTCTGCCATACGAGGCTTTTTCTCAGAAATATTGTAAATAAGATACATTACTGTCTTATTTTGTTAGAATTTTTTAAAACCCTAAAACAACTGCCTTGCTGTGCTGTGGGACAAAAAGACCCTCAGTTAAAGCGTAAATGGTGTGATCAACTTGTGTAACGCTATGGGGGAAGTTTGTCCTGCTGTCATATTAGTTTGATTTGCCTATTTGAGTCAGTAATGTGCAGGTGTCAAATTTCTTTAAAAGAAAAAACCCTCTCAATCGTAACATACCAGGAGTTTTTACCTCCAGGCGGAGTAATCAGCCTCACAAGGTCAAAATGGGAAAAGCCGTAGCCTGTCTTTTATCAAATTTAATGAATCAATTATTCTCTTTCCAACACTGATTACAGCCACTCGTCGGGCTGGAGTTCCACACGGAGGACAGGGTGAACTTCACCTCCTCTGGGCCCCAACTTGAACTCATTTATGTGGATTATTCAAAAAGAAAACATCAATATCAAAGTATATTTTTTGGCATATGTCATAACAGGATCTGTAGGTAAAGGCAAATCCTTTCACAGCGCCGCCTCCCCGCCCTCCTCCCATCATTGTCCTCCCAGTTTCACTCACGCCGTACTCACTGTGCTGCGTTTCTCTCCCCCTCCACCGCCGAGCCACCGCCAAGTCTTCTCAGCTTCGACACTTCGTAGTCTCCATCCTCTCCTTCTCCTTAGTTTCTCTCATCCCTCGCTCTCTGGGCGTGGTATTTTTTTTCCCCCACAGTTGCCCTCGTTGAGTTGGTTGAAGTGGTTTCTTGATATTTGGTGAATGGCGAAGGGGGGGGGGTGGGTTAGTTCTCACGTATTTGTAGGGCGATATCCCACCCACTTTGAGACGTTGGCGCCACGTCACCTTGTACGTACAAGTGTGTCGTTCTCGCAAGTGGTCCAACGCACTGACGTGTCTTGACCAACTTCGTGATTGGACTCTTTTTTTGCCGATGGTTTACCTTTTTTTAAAAAAAAATTCATTAAGGTTATTTCTTATTATATAGCAGCTTATATATGGAGCTGAATCAGTTGTTTAAAAATATGTTCAGAAGTCCTTTAATTCTTATTTATTCATATAACATTTAACTCTGGGCATTTTCCGGATTTCTTTAAACATCTACTGTCTGTCCATCCTGGAAGAGATCCTTCCTCTGTCGGTCTTTCTGAGGTTTATTCTTCTTTTTTCTCCCCATATTAGAGGTTTTGTTTTGGGGGGAAGTTTCTATTATTGGAACTCAAAGTCAGAGGATATAGGGTGATAAATACTGGTCACATTTTAAAACTTTTTAAATATATTTTTTACTGTTTTTAGTATTTTTATATTTTACAATATTTTTATATTATTTATAATTTTGAGGTATAAAGATCAAAGTGACTTTACCTGGCTTGATTAATTAGTTTATCTCTGTATTTATTTATTTGTTCTCTTTTCTCTTTTTATTTAAAAAACATTTTTTTTCTTGATGACCTGAAGGTGTGTGTGATTACTTGCGCAATCCGTGTGTGTGACTTTATGGTCACGCTTTATCTCACATGATGTCACTTAGTGTTTGAGTGGGTGGTTCAGAGCTGACTCAGTGTTGAGCACTTCCACAGTTGTTGGTGTCAGAGCGCGCCCTCAACGTGCTGCTGAGTAACCCTGTGGTATTTTGTGTGCATGAGGGGCACCCACTCAAACACACCCCGCTGAATAGATGTTTTACATTTCTTCCACACAGCTGACCTAGACCCTGCCCTCTCTAACCACATTGAAAAATAGGAAACGTAGAGACATCCACACTGAAAACTCACATCATCTTCAACAGTCCATGTTTCAACACTACTAATGTATCTCACTGGAAATGCCTCAACATACAGAAGAAACTACAGAGGGTAGTTTGCCAATATAACCACATAGAAAAAAAGAGTGTTATTCCACATTCTTCCTGCTGGTCTTAATATGTGCTCTCTGTTCAGCTGCCAGCTTCTCATTATTTGGGCGATGCAAGTCATGTGAGATGCCAGATTTTAGACTGGAGTTGTCTTACCATCACTCCACATAGCTGGATTTTTTTTTATTCAGCACAAACTGAGAGGCAGAGGTCAAAATACAGTGTGTATTTGCATTTTGGTGTAGAGAAAAATGTTGTTTTAAATGTACAAGTTTTTTCAGATTTGACAAAGTATTCACTCATCTTTCCTCCTTTTTGATTCTCCCTCCAAAGACATCATCAAGGAACAGTCGAAAGAGTTGCGTGGCACTCAGAGACAGATCACCAGAGACAGAGCGGCGCTGGAGAAACAAGAGAAACAAATGGTGGGACACACACACACACACACACACACACACACACACACACACACACACACACACACACACACACACACACACACGCACACTTTTACATAGACTTGCATTAATTTCCTGGAGACTTATAACCATAACTTGCCGAACCCAACTGGGGGACATGGCTTTCGACTCCCAATTGGGTAAGTTATCCTTAATTAACTGGTAGTTAGTATGAAAATTGTGCCCAGAGGTAGCCTATCACATACACACACACACACACACACACAGAACCAAATATCCCTACATAAGTTATCTTCCATATATTTCTACATATTGCGTCAACTCTTTCTTAAGAACCTCCACTCTCCTGACACACATGCACTACATCCATTTCCTCCAATCTGCATTTGAACCGGATTGGCTAATGGGTGTAAATGAAAATACAAGATAGAGAGCTGGTGCTGTGGCTTTGCTTCAGGCAAGTGAGACCTCCCTCTCCCACACACATGCACCCGTACGCTGTCACACGATAAGGGCTTTATTCGCAGACGCACACATTTCCCGTCTCTGAAAGATGAAAGAAACCAGCTGTGTCCTCTCCCCTCTGTTGTATTAAGTAAATATCATACAGGACATAATTACCTCCCTGGGGAACCACATTTTTTCATTCCTCATTAATACTTTGTGCTAATTAGTCTATTTAAAAAAAAAAAAAAAGCCTTTTTGCACGTTGTGAATAAAAGATAATTTCGCGTGGGAAATGGAAATGACCTACTGTGTATATGCAGTTTAGCACAATCATGACTGACTATTGACCCCCAACCGTGCACACTTTACAGGAGATCATGCAAACGCGCACACATTCACATGCATATACTGTGTAATAATGACACGGAGCAGAGATTATCCCCCGAGGGTTTTTAAATTCAGGTTCGTTTTCAACACCTTTTCAGTAGGATTTACTAAATTAGGAAGTGAATGGAAAAGAGTAAAGCAGAAGTTGTGTCTTCAAGGTCCACATTTCATGCATGTTTTTTTCCAACCAAGCAAAATGAATAAAATCCATGATTGAATTTAAATGTAAGTCCTTAATAATTTGTGTTTTTTCACAGTTTATGAATGTTTTCTTTCTTTCTTGTTGTTGTTGAATTGATTTTTTTGCACCGAATTACACACACTCATAGATATCAGTTCCCTAAATATGTGTGGTCGTATTTTCATCAAGATCGATGAATTATTTTCTGGGAAAATGTGAGAAAAATATTCTTGAGTGTATATAATGGCTTCTTCCCTATTTCATACTGCATCCTTCCACCAAGTTTCGTGGAAATCTGTTCAGTAGTTTTGTGTAATCTTTACAAACAAAAAAGGACAGGAGTGAAACCATAACCTCCTGAACACATTGTCCATGTGTTCAGAGAAATCTTCAGCATTGTGACCCTTGTCTTTGATTCCCAGTTACTACCAGGCAAAGCCTAACAGCCGCCCAGCTGCATTCCTACATGTCTCGGAGAGCACTCTCTATCTATCACTTACCTCCACCTCCTCCCTCCTCCCTCCTCCTCTGACGGGGGAGTAAATAAGGCATCATAAGCTTCACATCAGCAGCAGTCCCACTGCTCCCATCTCTGTCTTTTTCCTCCTAATGCATTCATAATGCATTTTTCAGTTGACAGTATTATTGTCGGTGTGTGTTTTTTCTCACACAGCTCAAAGTTTTTCTCTCAGTGGCATTAATTAGATTTTGTTTCTCTCTCTGCAAGCAGCTGAATACAAACTGAGACTAATGCACCTGTTCTATGCACGCACCTGAGTGTGTGTGTGTTTGTTTGTGTGTGTTTGTGTGCGCGCGGAGGGGCAAGAGAGCCAGAATGTCTATTGCTTTTGCAGTATCAGACATTAATAATTAATTGTCCTTTCCTGAAAAGGATGCGTTCAGCACACATACACACATTCACGCACAAGAGAAATAAGCAAAACATGCTGGAGCTATATGAAGAAGCGGTGCTCAGAGGCCTGGCTAACTTACTGTAACCTGGAGCCCTATTCATTTTCTCTTGGGACGCTCGCACAAATTCATGTCCACACAAGGGATCCTTGTGGGCATCAGTGTGTGTTCTTATGTTTACCAAAGCTAAAAGCTTGTTTTTGCAAATACATTAGTCTTGAGGGAATATCGCAGATATGTTTATCAATACGGTGTGTGTGCGCACGCATTCTTACTCATTTGTGTGTTTCTAATGCAACATGTGTAAGAGGATGACCTTCTGATGGATGTCGTGTGGACAAAAACACATTTTAAGCTACACTACATGAGAAGTGTGTAGGAAGAAGAAGGCCCGCGAGTCAGTATGGATTGATACGCTTCTAAAAATAGAAACTTCTCTGCCCAGTAGTGAATGTGTAAAAAAGCTCCGTCCTTCATCCATAAAATATCTCCAAAATCTCAGCATGTCATTTGACATGGTTAAGCAGAATTCTTTAACATTACTTTTACTTTGTGGCTAATCTGCAGTTCCACATCCCTGTGGGGTTAGTCCTTAATCCACTGTTGTTCCTAATTTACTTGTGTGTACACAGAAACATTATCTCAAAATGGCTGATTGGCAAATTACTCACTTACCCATGAAACCAGGAGACTCATTTCCCTTAATAGCCTCAGTGGATTTGTTCCTGATAACCAAAGATATTTTCAATTAGTGGCATTTCAACCTCTCTTGTTTTCTGACACACTAAATTGACTCAACATTTTGTACATAGTCTCACTCAGTTGCAAAATTTACACCCTGACATTGCTAAAATTGACATTTGTTTTAAGCAGGGAAAACTGAGGCATAATGTGTAAGGAAAATGTACTTACTGCTCATATCCTCATTTTTCCCACTCCAGGAGGCAGAGATCAAGAAAATGGCAAAGACTGGGAACAAGGAAGCGTGTAAGATCCTCGCCAAGCAGCTGGTCCAGCTAAGGAAGCAGAAAAACCGAACGTACGCCGTCAGCTCTAAGGTCACCTCCATGTCGACGCAGACGAAGGTCATGAACTCTCAAATGAAGATGGCCGGTGCCATGTCCAGCACAGCCAAGGTAAGAATCTTAGACCCTGTTCTTTAATTCAGGTTCTAAAATCTTCAAAAAAAGTAATAATCATGAACATGAAATCAAACAGCCTGCTGAGTTTACGTCTTTGCTGATTATTAATCTTACTAACTAAAACTCTTACTATTAGATATATTAATTAACACTTTGATTCATCCTAAATGGCTATCTAGACATTTGACGTAAATTTTATTTACTTCACAAATTAAGTGTGTTTCTCTTTTGAACAATAACTAGTTTCCGTGTTTACTCATATGAATATTTCAGTGTAATTAAAGTATTAATGTGGGGTCTGTTCACATTTAAAACATGAGTCCTGCAACAGTGGTGCTAATGAAGTGTGAAAGGTAGTAATTGGCCTGGAGCGATGTTACTGTACAGAGTCAGACTTAGCAAACACATACAGGTCAAATATAATTAGGCTTCAGTTTAATGGGGTGTGATGAGGCGTGTGTATTTGTGAGAGATATTAATTGTTTAATGTCAGATATTTGTTAATGTACTGGTGAACTGGTGCTTTTCTTTGAAAAGAACAGCAGCATTCATTCAGTTATTTGCATAGTACAGCATTTCCCTCCTTCAGCAGAGGAAGCTCTGTGTGTTAGCATGATTTGAACCAGTTTGTCAACTACAGTAAAAGGGAGATGGGGACATGTGTCCTCTCTGTGTCTGGCTCAGAGGGGAAACTAGGACATGTCTGTGCTGATCTTTTACAGGAGGGAAGAAGACACATCGTTTGTGAGTCAGTCTGAGTTGTTGAAGGTTTTGAATCCAGCCCTCGATGGGTTGATGATTTCGGTTTCCATTGGCCGTTGTTACGTCATTTTGTTTTCAACCAATTATACAATGTACAACAGTAAAGATTTTCAACATGAATAATTGGTTCATCAAGATCTGATGTATGATTTAAGTGTTCCCTTCATTATTTGGAGCTGTGTATTTTTATATGGACTGCATTTTATTTGTCTTAATGTTTCACTCACAAATGCTTTACACTGCAACGCACTCAAACACATACACATTCATATAGTGCTTCTGTATACAGCTCTCTTCTCTACTCATACACTAATGGCATCAGGGTCAATGTGGGCTAGAGGAATCAATTAGTGGATTAGAGTCGGAGAGAAAACTAACTGAGCCTGACCCAAACCTGACCAGGCGTTCAGTGTTTTGTGTACAAACCCGACCTCGAGAACACTGTGAGGTTTTACTTACTTGCATAATCCCTTCAACAGCTCTTGAATGATTAATTCTCTAACCTTCTTTTACCACGTGAACAGACAATGCAAGCGGTGAATAAAAAGATGGATCCTCAGAAGACCCTTCAGACTATGCAGGATTTCCAGAAGGAGAACATGAAGATGGACATGACGGAAGAGATGAGTAAGGATTCATTATACACACATGCACTGACACAAAGAGTCGTAGTATTTAGGAGCTTTCCAAAACTTGTTAGGGTGACGAGAGGCACATGTTTGTTTAGGTAAAGAGAAATATAAAACTATAGGTTTGACAGGTACAACAGCTTTTTCATTTTAAGTTTAAATGCCAACACATGAGCATCCACAAATACATACATGTATATTTACTATTGCGATATATGTCTGTTAGATGGTGATAGAAAGACATCATCTGACCTCTCTTACCACCTCCACAAGAATCATATGAAAACGTACAGAGAGAGTCTACAGATGAGGCAGAGAAAAACAGTGGAGTGCTCAAAACAAACTCCAAGTCCCAGTATCTGTTGTTCTCTGGATATGAGCTGACCGTTATCAGGATCAGATTTTGGTCAATTCACACAGCCCTATGTACTAGTTTGAATGTAAAATAGCTTCTTGACGGTAAAATTGCCAACAGCTATCTCACTCTAAAGTCCAGCCAGTGACTGAAAATCAATGTCTGACTTGCATTTAATTGACTCGTCTGTCCTTATCTTTTCCCTCCTTCTCTCACTATCTGTCCAGTCAACGACACTTTGGATGAGATCTTTGATGATTCTGGGGATGAGGAAGAATCCCAGGACATTGTCAACCAGGTTCTGGATGAGATCGGCATTGAGATCTCTGGAAAGGTAAGAAATTAAAAATGAGAGATGGAAACTACCACTGACCTCATATGGCCTGAATACTCTTTACATTTGGAAAACAGTTAAAGTGAGAAGTTAAAACATAGCATTTTATTACACATTTTACACGGGTAATGTGTTAATGGAGTGTAGCAACATGGAGTGAACAATAAGTGCTCCACACGTCTTTTACTGAGTGTTAAAATGTATCACAGCTGCCACATGGTGGGGCTATAGCCTTCAGCTTTTTTAGCTCTGAACACTGCAGTCCTTGTAAACTGCCAGGCCTGCCATCTGTTGTGTGTCTGGCTCCCCCTGGGGTCTCCATGAGTTATTACCTCTCAAAACACAACACAAACCAACAAATTGTCCAATAAAGGAGCCCACACAGCTGCAGAGAACAAACGGGCAGGTTTCAGAAAAACCTGTTAAACTGCTTTTTGCTTGTGGGGAGCGAGGGGGAAGGGGGTTGATCGTTTCCTGCTAAATCACAATAAAATACTGAGCAGATCATGCACTTTCTAAGAAAAACAAGAGACTAAAGGTTTTCTCAACCAACCCTGAAGCTAGAAGGAAGTTTCGAGACTCATAAACTGAGGTAGTTTGGAAGAAACGAGCATCAGCAAATTCGTTACCATGTGTTTTCAGCTTAAGTCGTAAAGTTAATAGTCTTTATCTTTACTTTTAACATAATACACACTATTGTGAAAAATATAAATGGCACAATTTCTTATTTAGTCTTTAATGCAGCTCAGGAGTATTTGAAGTACTGATTTTAGGAAAGGAATTAAAGTCTGTATTTTGATCATATTTCTTCAGTGTATCATGTTTTTAAGTGTAGAACATGACAAACACAGAGAAACAACTAGAGTTTTTTCAGCTAACTCAAAGATCATTTATTATAATTTGAATTTAATTACATCATTTGGAAAACATTTGACTATTAACCGACAAATCTCTTTTAAAGTAGAGGTTAAATAGGATTAAATTGAGGTCTGGGAAAATAAAAGAAGATAAAATAAAAAACTGTTCACTGACACACACTTGCATTAATTATTACATCCCTAATTATTCATACTTTCAGGGTTACTACATGGTGTTAAATTAATAGTTATCTGATAAACAGATTTTAGATTTGGCTTTGGAGTAGCTGTACACAGCAGCCAATCTCAAAACAAGCACCGACATTTGTGATACTGTGTGTGTATTAACTTTGAGTTTGAATTTTCCAGATGGTGAGAGCTCCAGCTGCAGGAAAGAGCCTCCCCAGCGCCGCCGCTGCCAAAAAAGCCACCATCTCTGACGACGAGATCGAGCGACAGCTCCGAGCGCTGGGAGTGGACTAATTGTTGTCTTTGTTTTAATGTTCACACCATAAACCGGTGCAACATTAATACCAATGGATACAGACTGTCAGACATATTGGTTTTGTCATGATTCAAATGGTACAGGTGTAACAGAGGGCGCACACTAACAAACACACACACACACACACAAACACAATCATATTCTCACATTCTTGGACAGGTTGCCTTACAGACCATGAAGGCAGAACATCTGATCTATTTAAAATAATATTTATTCTGACGTCAGACCGGCGTCATTCTGAAGGTGGAATAATAATAGATGCTTAACCCGAAGAACCACCCACACTGTTGTTTACCATCCACCCCTGTCTTCATAAAGGGCTACAGTCTATATGCTTAATATTTAGCTTTTTCCATTTGACGTCTTGGTCAAACTTGAGTTACTCAGATAACCGCCTCTACGTGATTAAAGATGGTCGTAGTGTGGTGATTAAACAATAGTTCAATGAGCGGATCCCCAGATTTCCCCAATTACCTGCTAACTTTGCTGTGATTGGTTGATTTGCTTTCTCCCTTACGTGAACTGTCTTTGTTCAAGAATTCTCTGGAAAAGTTATTTTGTGGGTATAAAGACTGTTACTGTTCATACTGGGACATCTAAGATGGGACAAACTTATTAAACTGACTCCATGTACAGAAAACAAACTGGTCAAGTAGATCATGTTTATTTAAATCTATGCATACGGCAGATGTTCATGTGAAGCGTGTGACAGACACTGATGCCTTCAGGCGATGATAACACCTTTTATTTGCATGCGATGAAGAGACAGATTGATCCGATAGCAAACTGGCTAGCATCTAATTAGCGCCGCTGAAGTTGCAATGTTGTACAGATTGTGAGACAAAACTTTCGCAAACACAAATTGGGACTAATGAAAGACTTTCTATCAAAGAGTGAATCGATTTTTTGATGCTACTGATTAATCCTGTTTTATTTTTTGGGGGGCTTCTTGGTTGATGCTTGCTGTCTGATTGTATATCTAATATCGGACTTGGGATTTACACAGTGATTGTAGGATGGCACTGGTCCTGCAGTCGCTCTTCTCTTTCAGCTGCTGTGCAGTTACCGTCATTTGTTATTCGAAGCTGCCTCAGTCACACACACACACAACTAAATAATGAAGGTGTTTGTTAAATTTACACTGTGATCCAAGAGAGGTTTTGTCCTCTTCAGAGCTGAAGCAGATTCCTCTATACACTGATTTAATTTCAGCTTCAGGCTTTGCGAGTGACGAAGACACCTCATATTTACCTAGTCTCTCTCTCTCTCATTGCCAAAACAAATATAAAAAAATGTGTTCATTCTTGCATGTATCCCACATGTTCAAGTCACATCTTCTTTTTGTAAATCATTCTCCTCCTCTACCTTCCAATAGTCTTCTTATGAGTGGAAACTGTTTTAACAGATTTTGACATTGAGTGTGATTTCAAAATTCCCAGTTTCCAAAACAACATATGTACTGTATGTATACTCATGTTATCTTCTTTGTCATTGTAAAGTGACTCTGTAAAGGGTTTATGGCTTTTATAATGAATAAAGTTTCTTCAGGTACTATTTGTTTGTCAGTGCAGACGTTAAAAAATTAGTTTGCGATGAAAGAAGAGTCTAATAGATTTTCACATCATTGCAGAAAAATGGAACTAAGATAGATAGTTGGAATGACAGGAAAAAACACAAAAGAATATAAAACAAATGGATGAAGAGAAACACCAGCATGGTTACTGAAAGTATTAGCTTTGATTTGTAAATCAAGAGGTATGAAGTTTCTCCAGATTTTCTTTTTAACCTCTTCTATATGAGTTTACCCTTTAATGTGCAGTTCCACTGTTTTTATGCCAGTTCCGTAACTTCATATTAATCACTTAGCCTTCACACTTCTGCAGACCAGTTTCCAATTTGTTCTGTATAGTCTTTGATTTTCATATACACATGTATTTTAACTTAAAATCCCAGACAGCCAAGGATTTCAATTCATTTCCACATAACCGGCAGACCACATTCATTTTTGTTAAAGTGGCATTTGATTAAACCAGTGCAGAGTTGAACAAAATCACATTGTGCAGAAATACACAGAAGTCGACAGAAAGTTGGAATGAAAAACAACCGAATGTATAATAATCAACACCAGCGCGGCCACTGAAAGTATTAAAACCTTATTGAACCACATTCAGATTCACTAGATCCAGATTTTTATTGTGCCCCAAATTGTCCTCTTAAATATCAGTCCCCTGAATATGCCCGACTTTTTCATTAAGACCCATGAATTATTCCCTGAGAAATTAAGGGAAATGTAAAAAAAAAACTTTCCATCTCACCATGTGAGCGTAAAGAAATGGACCAAAACCCACATCACACACTTCCACTGAGTTTCGTGCAAATCCGACCAGGGGTCAATGTGATTCGTAGCAAATGGGAAAATAATATCACCAGCATGGTCTTTCAAGAACAAGACACTTGAACGTGCAGTATTCTGCATTTACTTCTGCAGGATATCAAGACATCGCGAACAGTACGTGTTCACATGTTTGACAAAGTGTGATAAGTTCATCTAGTGAAGCTTTGACAATGATTCAGCAACCTCCTGTGGAAATACAAGAAAAAAGTGGAGAGTTGAAGTGGATCTTCAAAGAGCAAGAGTATTAAAGGAGTATTAAAGCTGTGTGTCAGCAGCACCGAGTGTCTCCATCCTCCTCGTCAGCACACTGGGATGTAACTTTCCTCTGTGCAGCCTCAGACATGTGGCAGCAATCGATGCCCCCGCTGCTTTTATTTCCCCTGACGACACTCCGGTTCGACGGCGGCGCATGAATCACACGGCAAACTGCTTGTTTCTGGATTGAGGCGTCTTCTGACTTTATTCATGAATCCCCGGTGACACCCCCCCATGAATTGTACAGCTCACACTGTACTCGCTCTCTCTGTCTGTCTACTCATGTATGTATTCAAAGCTGTAATATAACATCATTACAAATGAGATGGCACATAGGGTTCATCATAAAACTGAGTTTATTGTTTGGCAGATAGGAGTTGAGCTGATTCTTTTGGCATATTTATATTTTCAATTCAGATGAATAAAGGACCCTTAATATCCACATGGCATTTCTTACGTGACGCATAGTTTCATTCTTTAGCTCTCCTCCAGACACCGATCAATGCGACCCGAGTCTCTGAAGTTTCACATTAGTCATCCCGACCGGTTTGGAGTGGCGACAGGCCGCCGCTCCTCTCGGTCCGACACTCCGTCATGGCAGCGAGAACAAAAAGCAGAATATTGAATGTGTCTCACAGCAGGGAAACGGGGAGACCTCGGATTCATTAGTTGACAAGAATGTCAAAAAGTTTCACCGCCGTCTTAGACTTCAGAGCATAAATCAAAGAGGTCGTAAGTGGATCAACGTGATATATTAGATCTCAAATAAATAGGTTGTTGTGAAAGTTTACATATATTACTTTTCTGACTATGGCTACGTTCATTTTAAATAAATCGTCAAACATTTATAAGACAGTGACAGATAATTAAAGAAGACACAGAGTCGTCGGCTGTCATCACAAATACATAAACACACAACTACAGCACAAACATGTAAATCATCATCAATATGTTTTTACTTCTGAGGTTCAAGCAGGGGATTGTTGACGTCTGTGTTTTAGAGAAGGCACAGGGCGGATCGATCAGAGAGATTGATGGATCTGCAATCTGATGCCGATTAATTACATTTGGTCTCTATGGTTAATATAGTTTCCGTATTAACATGGCAAACAAGGCACAGTCAAGGTTCAGTGTGTTTGAAAGTCAGGACTGGAAGCTGCAGCTCAAATTAACTTATTGAATAAGTGTTTTTTCTTCACAGCTTCAACTTAATGAGGTAAGAAAAAGGACTGTTCTAGTAATAAAGACTGAAAGAACGACAGGGTATTGAGGCAATGATAAAGAAAAAAGATAGATTTTGAGAATAAGGTCATAATATTACTAAGTCATAATTTAATGAGAAAAGCCATAATATAAAAAAAGACAATACATTTCAAGAATAAAGTTACAAATTAATGAGAACATTTTATATCAGAAGAGTAAAGTTGTAATATTACGAGAAAAGTCAGTTTTTCTAGAAATTAAGCAGGAAGGAAAAATCCCAAAACTTGAACCAGACTCTTTTTGAGTGATCCTGATATTGCCCTTGTAAAATGACATTGCCCTAAAATTACGACTTTATTCTTGTAAGATAACAAATTACATTCTTGCAATTTTAAGACCTTATTCTCAAATTTTCTATGTTTTTTTTGTCCTTTAAGTGACCTTCATACTCCGTTGTAATATGCAGGTAAAATAGGCTCAAGGAAAACCATTCTGTTCTCGTAATAAAGAAGGAAAACAACTTTAAATGACATTAAGGTAACTGTAATAAAGGATGTCCTTACGAACTCAGACATTCGCTGCTGATGTTGATTTGTGGTTTTATAGCAAAGTTGTGTTGGAGCGTTTTATTTATTTATTTTGTCAGCCTCACTGGGGATAATTTCTCATCTGGATGTCAAATCAGCGAAACAGATTCAAGTGTCAGCAGCTGCTTACTGTGCAGTTTTCATTATAAGACCTTTCTGTTTGCTGTTCAGTAAACTTCACCCTCTTCCCCCTGGAATGATTGTCGGACACCGACCGTCAGTGGAACACTCGCTCGCCATCCGAGCATCAAACTACGTCATCGGCCTCTGGGCTTTACTCATCTGTGAGAGGCAGTTTGGGTTGATCTTGGACAAACAGGAGCTGAGGTTCAGGCTCGTTTTCACCCGTTTCTCCCGCTGGCGCCGGTTGCAGAACCAGACTCGGACCACCTCCTTCTCCAGGTGGAGGCCTTTGGCGATCCGCGCTATTTCCTGAGAGGACGGTTTACTTTTCTCCACGAAGCTGTGCTCCAGAGCCTCCTTAGCTCCCAGGCTGTGGTGTGGAGGGACAGGGAGAGCACACTGAGGATAAACATAGAAATCTACATATATATGCTCTGTATGTTTGGTCCTTACATTAGATACCTGATAGTTGTTCTCCGTTTTCTCTTTCGCTCATTCATCCCTATTTTATCGTTGTACAAGGCTGCAAGGAAGAAAACATGTCGTTACTTTATTGTACCTGTAGCTGTGAGTGAGGATGGAAAAGAAAGATGAAAGTGATTTACTGACAGTTAGAGACTGAACAATCTAATCTAACACACTGGACCTTTTTCTAATTTCTCTCCGATCACCTGTACGACTGTAACATAAGACCAACTGTGACGTCCCTAAGACCTTTAGAACAGATGTTAATGTCACCCGGTTAAAAATCACATATCTCAGATGCACTTTAATGTGACCTTGTTCTGCTTCGACTACAAAACATGATATACATTTAAGCTTTCCTTACATCAGTTCTGAGTAATTTGACCTCATTTAAATTAAACTTAAGAAAAGAACAGCTCACAGCCAGGGGCGGGGCCTGGGGGAACTGGCCCCAGCTCAAATCTGATTGGCCCCTGAAGTGACACTGTCCTGCTAGTAGTCATTAAACCATTAGGACCCAAGGCAATAAATAGAAATGACCTCTAAATCTTCAGTGTTGTTTGAGAACGACCCCCTAAAACCTGAGGGTTTTCTGAAGAGCTGACAGAAAGCCTAATATTTACCTGAGCATAAAAAAATCTATTTTCAAAATATATTCAATGATTTGTGTCTTTGAATCAGAGCCACATGGCTTACATATACAATAAATTACTTAAATGTGCACCTTACTGAATCAGGAATTGTACATGGACGTTGGATATATAATTGGCCCCTCTGTAAATTGTGGCCCCTCGATTTCGAAAAATCCTACTGCTTAGAGCTCAATGGTAGATATCACTTCATTTTAATAAAGCCATAGGGGAAGAAGATTGTGAACTGCTGACTTACATGATGTACAAGTCGTCCAATAAATCTTAATAATCATGCAAGGAAAGGTTTGCTCTCTTTCAGACTAATCAAAAGCACTTATTTTCCTTATAGAGATGAGATGGCTAAAGGTTACATTTAAATAAATGCTTTCGCTGATGGTGCGTGAGAGCAGATGCGTGTGTGACTCACCGCCAGCCAGCTCCGCTTCATTCAGCCATTTTGCCAGAATGGCCTTGAGTTTGCAGGCGTTCTTAAAGCTCAGCTGCAAATTTTCAAAGCGGCAGATCGTGGTCTGGCTGAACTCTGAGCCGTGCACAGCAGCGAGCGCCTCGCCTACATTAGTCTGGGTATAGCCTGGAGGTCAAAATGGGAAAGAAAAGGAAACACTTTATTGAATGCATTGGGTGGAGAAGCAGCTCTAGGTGGGTGCAACCACAGTGTGGTGAGATATCTAATTGTTGCAGTCAAACACACGAAGATGGTTTCAAGCTGCCCAGGAATCGTACCCAGTTTGATCCTCCGTATCTTGAAGTCATTGGCAAACATCTCCAGCTCTCGTATCTGCGGGGAGTCCATGGCGGGGGTATCGTCGGAGTCCCGCATGCTCTTCCTCTGGGCGTCAGTTTTCATCTCTCCGACAGTGGGGCCCCCAGGGGCCTCATCAGTCGAGAGAATAGCCGAGGGCAGCGAAGAGAAACCGTGGCTTAATGCGCAAGAGCCGCTACTCAGACCATGATCTGGAAACTTGTACAAGCAAGGAGTAAGAGACCCTGGAGAAGGGGAGAGGGGCAGAAAGAGAGGGAGAGCTTGAGAGAGGAAAATGAGTGGGTGGGAGACACAGGGGAGACCCTCAGCCTGTCAGAAGGGCACTGGGAGCAGCATGGCCTCTATTCCCACAAGTACGCTGGGAGCCTTTATCTCAACAGCACAGAAAGCGTTTGACGTCTCCCTGTGAGACTCTCTGAGGCATGGGAATAAAAACTTCCCTTTGTTTGGTCAGTGTGTTGTATTCTAAAAAAATAAATGCAACAATATGACAACTTCCACCCCCCCCCCTCCTCCTGAAATGAAGGTTCAAGCCGGTTTTATATCCGCAAAGGAGTTTCTGTTTTCACCGCTGTCCATTTGTTTGTTTGTTTGGCAGCAGGATTATGCAGAAACTACCAAGCGGATTTATCGAGGAAGAATGGGCCAAAAAAGATCTCTGTAAAATTTTAGTGTGGATCCATGCAGGAATATCTCATTTTAACTAATTTCCCTTCTTGTTTAAAAAAACAACACTCATTTAGGGAACTGATATTTTTGAGTGTGTGCAATTTGTTGCAGCTTGATTGAATTTAAGGGGACTGTTGGCGGAGGTGTGTGCTCTACTGAGGGTCATTCTGTTTATGCTATGAACTGCAAACCCTTCTTAAGTTTTGATTATTTGGTTACAAGAAAAATTGCACAAGGACGCACCTTTGCGATTACAACGCACAATCATAAAGATGTGCAAGTTATGGGTCTGCTGAGTGCCATTCTGGTTGTTGATATATGTTCAGTATCCATCCATCCATCATATATACTGCAGAGGGTAGCGGGGGGAGCTGGAGCCCATCCCTGCCGGCATGGTACACCCACCTGGTCAGATCACCAGTGTATCACAGGGCAAACATGCAGACACAAACATCCACTCACACTCGCGGGCACAGTTTGCAATTAAGTAAACTCCAATCTGCATGTTTTTGGAATGTGGGAGGAAGTCGGAGTACCAGGAGAAAACCCCCCGCAGACAAGGGAGAACATTCAAAGTCCACAGAGAGAGACCCCGGACGAACTGGGAACCTTCCTGCTGCGACCAACTGTGCTGCCTTCTTTTTATTTTCTGTCTCTTTGAATGTACATGCTGTCACTCGTACATCTACAAAGAAAACCACAAGCACGGCATTGAATGTACCGTGTGTTGTATGGAATGAAATGGAATTTTTCACTGTCACACTTGGGTGACGTTCTGACACCTGAGCCGACTCCATTCACCGAGAAAAGCAGTGAGCGGAGTTTGAATGGTGTGAAAAGAAGTGTGTTTCAATAACTGCAGTGTCTTCTTGTCCTTGGCTCCAGTGTCCCCACGCAAACCCGAGTTCCCTTATCACACTTATTGTAAAAGGTCTGTTTTCAGCAGAGATAAACGTTGCACAATGGACTAAAACCTTAATTCCTCATTATTTCTACAGGTGGCTGTTGATGCCTCAGTACGATGCAGTGGAGCTGCTGCTTGTTAATAACTAGTTTCTTCCTTTATTTTGTATTAAAGACGGATTACTGCCAGAACAGCAGATGGTTGGTGCATCACACACACACACGCGCACACACGCGCACACGCGCACACACGCAGTGGAGGAAAAGAAGCGCATTGATAGATTTTACCGAAAAAAAAGATTGAGTTGACACTACGTTCTTTTCACTGCAGTAGGCAACAGCAGCTCCACTGATCTCATGCTCTTTGTTTGCTGAAACTGGATCTGAGATAAACAAGGCAACACTCCCCTCTTGTGTTTGTGGGGTTACAATGCAAATGTTACACACATGCATCACCTGACTTTCTGTGATAAGGGAGGTAGAGAGTCGTTCTCGTTTTAGTCTCAACTAATCAAATGAAATAACAAGGCACTAAAGATGAAGGTTGCCACTTTATTAGGAACACCTCGCTAAAGCCGTTGGTCTAATACACTACCCCTTTATTTAATCCTGCTTCTATGATTCAGTTTTTTTTTTTAATGAATGTTGTGAGTAAATAAAATTGATGTCGACAAGACAAGGATAAGTATTAATGCACCTTTTTCTTTTACCCCCTTTTGTCAGACCAGTATTCACTGTTTTCTCCCTTGTATTGTTCTGTCTTGTCTGTTGTTTCGCAAAGGTAAATAATAAATAAAGAAAGTGTTTTGTGTGATAGTTGCTCCGCTGATCAAAATTCACACAGGTTTCATCTCAGCCTCTCCTCCACTTTGCTCGGGGGCAAAGATTTATCTCTCCGTCTGCTCGGCTGAAAGACATCAGCAACAATCCATCAAATGCTTGTTGCCTCGAACAGCAGCGCCTTTCCGGCTGAGCCTGAGGTGACAACATGGCTGCGATCGCTTCATCTGAAACTCTGATGTGCAGCAGCTAAATGTTTAGCAGAGTAGTGTTTTTAGCCTCTGTGGAGGAATACAGCTGCAGAAATACTAACTGCCAGAACAGCCCTCTCAATCTCCGCCCCCTGTCCAAATTGGACAGAGAAAAGGATGCTGTCATCGACCGGCTGAATTGTTCAGTCGAGTCTATGCAGCAGCAGCTGGAAAGCAAAGTGGCAGATTCTTCCAAAACTGTATGCATCAGTGATTTCCCCTTGTCCTGAAGGTGTAGGGGAGAAGTTGAAATCTACTTTTTTTTTTTAACACTAGGAGAATACCGGTACAGTGCACAGCGTGTCTGCCTTCTTACAATTATAATTTGAAGCCTATATTTCATAGAGCTTGGCAGATGCCTCATAACTTCCTGTCAGTCAAGGGCCCGTGTGGTTTCGGCCTGAGGCGCCGTGTTTTGCTCACTGTGCTGGAGGGAGAGAGGCTGTTGTTCTGCTCTGATGTTCCTTGGACACTGTCTACATACGGCCATGGTGCGGTGCACACAGAGGCTGAGCGGGCAGCAAGCCCTCTTCCAAACACATGTGGATCCAGAGGGTTTGTGAAAGAGGCTCACGAGCCTTTGTGCACATGGACGCGGTCCATCCAGCTGCAACACATGTGGACCCGACCAAAGAGTGGAGCAGCATCAGAAAAGACAGAAAGAAAACAAACTGGCACAATTTACGTAGACTGTAGCTGCAGTATAGGTCATTTACCACTGCCTCCTCCATGTTAGTGGATGGGACATGCAGCAAACCAAAAAGTCACATTAAATAACATGTCCTCAAAGACAGTTTCTGTCATTTAAGGAAGTTGTTATCACACTGATTGATGTGTCTGATAAGTTTGGTTTTAATTTGTTACTTGATGCAATAAAACGTGATTGACAGCTGAGACTGACTCATTGGTCGAACATGCATAGACTGGCCCTCGCTACCTTGGCTCCATCCCCTATTAATTACTGCGCAGACTCTGGCTCCAAATGCGCAAGATGGCGACCTTTGCATCTGGGATATTTTAGCTTCATTTGTGGATATTGGAAGGATGTGTAGGCCATCTTTATATACATACATACACGTCTATGACGTAAAATCTGCATGGTCGCCTGTTCATTTTCTCTCTATCATACCAGTACCTTTCTGTAAATATGTGTGTGTGTATATATATATATATATATATGAAAATAAGGCTAAAATAAGGTCTTGATAGCCGAGAGGAGTTGATAATTCTCTTTGGGTTCGTAAAGCAACACCTTTCACATTCCACTTCGTGTCGTTTAATCCATTGTTAATTTTAAATTAATAGATTAGTGCAGCTTTAAAAATTAAAGGAGCAATTTCTCCTGTGACCTCATCTCTAATCACACAGCTCTGTTTAACTGTTCCTGCCTCCTCTCACATATCCTTCTGTCCACTGCTGTTGAACAAGTATCATCAAGTTTCTCTCGTGGATTCTCCCTCTTACACGCTTCATGTGCCTCCCACTAAATTCCTCAAGGTTTATTTGTCTTAATTGCAGTTGGTTTGTCAGCCTTTCAATAATTAATACTTCCCTTGTTTGAGCTAAGCATCATCCCAAACAAGTTGATGTTACTCACGTCGACCATTGGTTACATCTGTCGCACCATCATTCTTCCCCTTGGCAGCACAGCAACTTAATTGAAGTGACAAATGATCTCTTGCTGGTCGTAAACGTGGGCCCCTGTTTAATTTTATTCCTAATGTGTTTCAGCACCGCCTTGGATACCACAGACCAAACTGCTTTATTAGACCATTTACAGGAGAGGGTTGATGTCACCGGGTCGATGCTTGAGTGGGTTGAATCCTACTTTTTTAACCCTGCTGGCTGTTAAAATATACATTTTATTACATCTGCAAATACTAATCGCTCTGTGCCACCAGGGCTACACTTTACTTCATTTATTGTTCTTGGCCTGATTTTGCTCCAGTTGGTTCAATCATATGAAATTGTAATAGTTCAATTACACATTCTTTAACTAAAGTCACATTCGGTTGTTTTTTTCTACTTTAGACCTTCAGAGGATATTTATGTATTCAATGAATCTTACTATTTATGAAGAATTAGGATGCAGGACACCTCTGCTGTAACAGCCTGTCTGACAGATTACACTTGTTAGATATATTTCTTTTGGTCTGCGTTCATGTCTGGTACAAAAAAAAAAATACTGCAATAGTGTCACAAAAAGTGATCTCAGGTCCTGAGTTTGGAGAAACATGAAACAGAGTGAAGTTGTTCAACTTCCTTGGAGGTAAAAGTCAAAACGACTGCTTCAGAGGTGGTTTCAAAAAGAGGAATGTTGCCATTTTACGATTTAGTTTTGATTGTAGTTTAGATTTAAAGCTTAGTGCTTGAATGAAATATCCATCCATCCATCATCTATACTGCTTTTCATGCTCACGGCAAATTTAGAGTCTCCAAACCCCACAAACTCCACACACAAAGACCCAGACCGAACTGGGATTTGAACCAGAAACCTTCTTGCTGTGAGGCGACAGCTACACCTAAATATATTATTACCTGTTGTCTGTGTTTTTCACCACTGTCTATTTGGTTGGTTTGTAAGCAAGATTACCACGAAACTTAGAGGGAGGGAAGAACCCATTACGTTTTATTGCAGATCTGGATCAGATCCAGGATTTTTTTCTTTCAACATTTTCATTGATTTCTCAGAGAATAATTAATGGATCTCAATAAAAATCTGGCATTTTTAGGGAACTGATATTTATGAGTGTGGGCAATTCGGTGCAGATCCTAATAAAAATTTTGATCGAGTGAGTTTTAAGTTGGTTTCATTAGGGGACTGTTGGGACTTGATGTAGGTTTGCACTCTACCGAGTACCTTGCACAATGTATGTTTAAAGTTCCTGTTCCATTCCTCCTCACTGGGTGTAAAACACCAACCCCTACTGCAGGCGGTAATGACATTAGCAGTGTGAAATATTGAAATGCAAATGTAATCTCAATATGAATGGATGGAGCTCCCCTTTAAATTTGAATTAGTAACATGTGACGAATTGCATAAACATCTGCTTTGCTCGAGCACATATCAAGTGTCAAAATATATTTTTAAAAAGACCACAGATGACTGACATGAATCTGTTTCCTTATGCCATGAACAAAATAGGAAATCTCTCGACACCAACACAGTTCTTCGAGACCGTTTTCACACTATTGCCTCTTTATTTGGATTTTTGCACTCTCTGCAGGAGGGGGAGGAAGTGGCAAGTCCTCTTTGACAGTTACGCTTAACAACTGCGCTAAAGATCTCAGGCGCTAGGTGAGGTAATCAAGTCTGAAATTGATTTTAACTGGTAGCAGATTTAAAATTAAATGGAGGATAAAATAATTCTCTGCTGAGTTTACCGGGTTTAACTGCAGGACAGCGGGAGAATGATTATGCCTGTGTGTGCGTGCATGCATGAGTGTGTGTGTTTATGTGTGTGCGTGTGTGTGTGTACATGTACTTATATCTTTGTGAGGACCATCAGCATAGACGGTACAGAGTGAGGACATTTCGGAAAGTGAGGATATTTTGGCCTCCTCACTTTTCAAAGGGCTGTTAAAGTGTTAAGACCTGGTTTCAGGGTCAAGGTTAGAATTAGGTTGGGCTTAAAATCCAGCACTCCGAGTGTGCGTCACAAGGGGCCTGGGCATACGGGGACCGTGGATGTAAAAAAATTTAATCTAAATTAAATCAAATTGAAAATTAAAAACACTTAAAAAGTCACTCATTAAAATCATAATTGATTTGGTTAAAATTGTACCATACAAGGAATAAATGAATAAGTAAATAAAATAAATAAATAACAGAAAGACCAGACACAGAGTAGGAGCAGTTGGGCATTTAATTGAGATGATTAAGTTTAGGCTAAGGGGCTAGGGGACGCATTATGCAAATCATCGTCCCCACTAAGATAGAACTAGAAGAGTGTGTATGTGTGTGTGCACTCATATGGGTGTGGGTGTATGTGTGTATCTGCTCATTACCTTGCAGTTGGTTTGCGCCGCTCAACATATTAGGGTGAGGGACTCCACATGTCTGCAGGATACAAGTCTGAGAGATACTGGCAGAGAGCATCTCCTGAGCTAGAGAGAGACAGCGCGAGAGACAGCGAGCGAGCGAGCGAGAGAGAGAGAGAGACAGAGTTACCATAAATACCACAATAACCTTTATCTATAATCATCATCAAAACCTGCAATTATTGCTATGATGCTGTTATGTCTTCAGAATATTGGATTGATAATCTGGGCTTCAACAGTCTGAACATATTGACGTCTTCACATGGGACGCCTCAGTGTGATCTGTGTCAAGTTATGTGACTACATCTGTCTGTCCTGCCTGTCAAATAAATGACATCGCTTTTGTTATATAGAGCCCACAAACAAGTTCAGATTCCTCAGCAATAAATAGTTTAGCTGTCTGATGGTGTTTACTTTTTTAATTTCCATTAATTATTAAGTTAAATATGAGAGAGAAGAAAATTTCCCAGATTCCAATGTAGCATGATATATTAAAAGAAAAAAAAAAAAAGAGAAAATCCCTTTTATAGTCAAGTGATTTATAAACAGCATTATTTATATATATGAGAAGCTGAAACAGGAAAATATAATTATATATATATAACCAACTAATTCTTTCACTACTAAATTCATGACAGCTTTGTCATCTTCCCCATCAAACAGCAGCAGCAGCTACTCACCTGTCATCATGCCATAGGTGGCCTGCTGGTTGCTGTAGTGACAGGGGGCGACTGGGTAATGAAGGCTCGGGGGGCTGTTGCCAAGTGCGTTGCCGAGGGAGGAGGTGGACAGATGCATGTGTGAGCGCTTGGAGCTCTGACCCAGTGAAAGTCCAGATGACACTGATGGGGGACAAATGTGGTTCCATTGTGAGTGGAGAACAAAAGACGGAGCAAAACAAGAGCTGCAGAGACGTGAAATATAACAATAATTGTTGACAGCTTCATTGTAGTAGACAGACAGAAAAAGAAAGAGGATCTCGCTGTGTGTGTGTGTGTATATAAATAAAGAAATGTATCGCAAACAATGTACATATCCATCCCGTCCTCATATTTATACAGTACTTATTATTCATTGCGCTACGTTGCTTCTTTAGACAACTTATCTGTTGACAACATACAGAACAAGTTATTGTCATGGTGTATACTTTTACGGAGTTGGTCATTAGCGTTTCCTATATACTGTATATTCTACTTTCTTTTTTGTACATGTACATTACAGTCGGGACTATGCACCACTAGAATTTAAGCATTATTGTACCACTCCTGAACTTATTCAGTTTGTGTATATATATATATATATATATATATAAAAGTACAGTGGGAGTAAAAAAAAATGGAAAACAGGAGTCAAATTCCTTACATGTGTACAAATACCGAAAAAACTGATTCTTATTCTGAAAATGATGATGGCAAATATGTGTGTTTATTTCTGTCTCATGTTTGGCTGGGCAATGAAACAATATAATTTTTATCAATTGCAATGTAACAAAAGTCCAATATGCATTGTGTAAGCACAGTGAGGTGGTGCAACACAAACATTTGAAAAGGAATAATATGAAATTGATCATGATTATTATTATTATTATTATCAATATGATATGAAAACTTTCATCTTGATATTTCTTTTGGACCATATTGCCCTCGTGCTCATGCAGACAGAACTGAGGAGAAGATCTTAATACAGTCATTCTAATTTTAAACTCGCAGATGGACTTATGAGTAATACGAACTAGTTAATCAAATGATATTCTTCAAATAAAAAAGAGGAAATAAACATTGGGATGATTTATAGGTTTTGAAGTGTTGGATTTATTGCGATTCCCCAGCTGGAGGATGACTCGTCTCTAAAGTCTCTGCTGTGTGCTCTTCTGCTGCTAAGTGATTTTAAATATTAGTTGAACATTGTTCTGGTCATGTCATCTGCTAATTACATGATTATTCATGCATTCACACCAGTGTGGTTAAGATGCACTCTGAGCTGGTGCAGCTCGTGTACAGAAACTGTCTCTTTTCTTTTTGTGTATTATGATTTGACTGAGTTTTCATGAGGGCTGTGTTAGAAAAAAATACTCTACCACTGAGGATTCAATCATAACTGTGAATTTTATTTGTTCCATTATTAAAACTTTTATTTGTGTTACATATTGTAGGCTGCATTTGGTTTATATACTTATGGGAAGACGATAAAACATATAGGCCAGGTCAATATTTTGTAGCATCAAACAACAAAGTACAAAAAGCACAGTGATGCCAGAGTAGAAAAATAAATGTTACACACTCAAACTGCTATTATATATATGTAGTGTGTGATTAACGTTCTGCACAATCCAACACAGTCTATTCTAAACAACAACAATCAGCGACCACTAAAATTCCCCGGATGTTTTCACCACATTGTTCCGGAGACAGAACAAGACCTCGGGGGAATTTGTCATAACGATAACACATCCTCTAAGCAATTATCCAGTGAGTAGAGACAGCTGGGCCAACCCAGCTGATTTCAGGCATTTACATAGTTTGAATTGGATTTGAATAAATGTGTAAATTTGTCCTCCACTGTCTTGTTAAGGAGGCATCAGTGGGGCGGCCAAGCACAATTGGGTCAATTATACGTCGATAAGAGCAACTTGTAACCGTACAAGAGACTTGGCTCACCTGCGGCAACCAAAAGACTTCCGATATAATCAATAGTGCACAAGCATATCTCTCAGAATGCCCTAATCTAGACATTGTCGTAGGCACAATGCTAGCACACTTTCTTCTTATAGTTTCCCCAAGTTTGGATTGTGAATCTTGTTAGAGGCCTGACTTCCTGCAGCTGGGATCTAACATCATGAAAACACGATGTGGGTTATGGCCCAAATCATTCTGGATCTATGAGTTTCAATTCAAATAATTAAACAAGGTAAAACTCATGAGAATAATCCAAGAGAAAATGTGTTTAACTCGACAGGACAGGAGACCCTCAGAGGTTCAGCTCACCTGCAGAAACCATGCTGTGTGCGTGGGACGTGGATGGCAGGCAGTCACTGGCGGAGGCATGGTGCATGAGGATCGGCAAAGCTGAGTCTCCTGACAGCTGGGCGAAAGAGTCTGTGCTGAAGGCCTGACACGCCATTCTTCTCTGCTCTGATCTCAATGGTAAGCTGAAGCTTGATTGACTGATTTCTTGTCTTGCTTTATCTTCTCCCGCTTTAGTTGCCTCCCATCACTGCTTTTGCTTGTCCTTTGTCTTTTCAAGTCCTGTCCTCTGTTACCTGCGCCGTCTGACTTTAGGTTTCGTCTCGTCTTCTTTGGCCTTCTCTTGTTCTCGCCTCCTTGCACCACCTGGAGTCGAGTCCTCTTCAGTCACTTGGGACTGTGCGGGTAGAAAACTGCGATAGGTTACTTTGTTTTTGTTCTCACAGAGAAATGCATGTCAGCACTTCAGGCAACATTATTCAGTATTTTGGCATGACTCTTACCCTCTGCCGCAGATGAATAGTGATGAGCTGCAAGTTCAAGTCACTACTGCTTGTATATGTGCTCAAAGGTCTTTCTGAGCTACTGAGATTCCGCTCATTAGGGCCTCTTCCGTGAAGCTCCCTGTCTCTATTAGATATGCTGGTAAGCCAGTCTGTCATACCCTCAGCTTTTTTGCCGCCCTTGTCTACTGCAGGTATTTATATCCCACCCATCTACGACTAACCACCCCTCTCTCAACCTATGAGGCCCCCCCTGTCTCCTATGAGACCCCCACCTACCAATCCAATGTCAGTGCTGTTATTACTTGTGTTTGTCCTTACCTGCGTTCTTCTCATCCTGCTCCCAAATCCAGGATTAGGGTACAGCGCAGCTGAGAAACCCGATCCCCTCCTCTCTTCTTGCCATCTCTCCGTCCCTCTCCCTGATTACAGGATTGTGTTGTGGAAGCAAATGGGAAAGCAAAGTGAACACTTGAATTGTCTCAGACCAATTGCTCTGCTTTGTTTTGCATGTGTGTGCCCTCAAGTCAACGCTAAAGCAACTTGTAAAAACACAACACGTACACCACAGATATTTGCCTTGCAGGAGCTTTTTTTTGGGGGGGGCGTTTTTTGTCCAGACCTTATGCAGCGTGACCCGGAGGTGAGAAGCACCCCTTTAACTCTGCCTATTAAGCCCACAACCAAAAGAAAACCCCGTCGCTTTATCTCAGAGTGAGTGGCAGAAAGGCTTACTACTATTTCGGCACGGTGTCCACATTGTGTCGAATGCAGAGACAGTGCCCCAGGGTAAAGACAACAGGTTTCATCAGGGAGGATAACGGTTAATCCGAGGAGCGTGGCCACCATGTGCACTCTGTTGTGTCTGTTTGTATTTGTGTTTATCCCGGGCTCTGCTTCACTATTGTTGATGTAGGTGGGCAGCAGGTGAAAAATAGCTGGTGGGTGGCAGGCACGACTCGACATGTTCGAGCACATAGTGTAAATTTGGAGGGGGAGGAACTCTTCGTCAATGTTTCTCCTCAGAACGAATTTGCATCTTAAATGTTACTGAGATCATTCATTCACTGGACTCAAGCTGAACAATCTTTTCATTTGAGGATGGTTTAGGGACCGTTTAGTTCATTTCCATGTTCAAATATCGAAAGAAACAATCTCAGGATCTGTTAATTGTGACTTCGGGGTGTCACATTAAAACCCAAATTTAAATCTAAATGCTAATAATCTTCAACTTGGACGCCTGATAGATGCGCATCTCAAATCAGATATTTGATTAAAAAGAGTCAATGAGGCCAAGCGCTGATAATGAAAGCCTTTGAGACAAATAGCTGAGCAAATCGCAATGGACGTTGACAAATCTTATTTCACCCGTTCAAAGGCTTGAAATAAACAAAACAAAACCCATAATATTAAGGAGACAAGTGGACATAATGCTGGGTGACAACAGAAAGAGAAAAAAAACTCACCAACACAAATATCATCCTTAAAAATACTTTTCTTTCTTCTTTCACTGCAGCCAACAACACCCACTCGGGCTAAAGTCCATCTTCCCAGCTGGCGAATGCAGGCTTATTTTTGCACACCGAGACTGAACCACCTCTGTTTTTTAGCAATCTGTGTGCTCCTGTAAATCTCAACAAAAATTATAACAAGTAATTAAAATAACCCTTCAGCAATTAATGAGTCTGCAGAGTGTCTCAATAATGAGCAATGGTGAACAGTGATGAAGCAAGAGTTCAAGTTTCTTTGATGCGCATGCTTTATACTTTTCATTTCCATTTTCTACAGCCTTTTCGCTGACAAATGTGCGGATGAGCCTGAGGTGAAGAAGCTGATCTGTAACATTTGGCCGAGATCACTCGAGGTTGACACAACAGTAAATGTAGCCACAACATTAACAAAGAAATTGAACTCTGAACAAGAAATATTTAGTTTAAAATCACATTTAACCCTTGGTTTAGTCGTAATGTTTCTTTTTGCTGCAGGCTTACAAAAAAAATGTACATATTTTTTCTTAACACCATAAATAGGAAGTTTTAGTGAAGATATTACAGGGATGTTGAAAATTCTGTTTCATTTTTGACTCAACTAAAACTCTGGAAGAACCAAAATGTTAAGCATCTGTTTGGAAATGTAACAATACAACTTCCATGTTTTAAAATAATAGTGAAAGGAAGCTTCAAAGATCTATAGGCTCAGACCTGTATAGACTGAATGGCCTCGTAGACAGGTAAAAAAAAAAGATAATCAAAAGGCGAGGGAATGGAAAAGGCAAAGCTTTCCCATGGATAGACAAGTAGACATACACCCCCGCCACACACACACACACACACACACATAAAGAGGCTGAACTTAATTAGTGAAGAGACTATGAGTCAAAGGGGTTCTCCTAAAGCACCTGTCCTAGATCCCCCTCCACCATCCCTGTCACACACCCCCTCCTCACACACACCTAAATACACTGTTCCAGTTTTCACATAGTCTTTTAGCCTAATCGCTCATAAATGTGATAAAAACATCTTGTAACAGGCATAAAATCGGATTCAGGCACAAGAGTTACATGTATATCCCTCCCCAGCACAAACAAACAAAAAACAAACAAACAAACAAACAAACACACACACACACACACACCACAGGTCCATCCACTGGTGCAGTGGGAACATGGTGCAGTGACACATTCTCACAGGTATCACATACATACATACAGTGTGGTGTGTGTGTGTGTGTGTGTAAACCAGTGTGTTGAAAACCAGTTGCCACATCTTGTTTTCCCTGATATGTATAAACCTGATAACATATTTGTGTATTTAAAAAAAAAAAAGAATAAAGCACCATGACGTATAAATCTTAATAGCCACCTCGTAACAGTTTAACAGTCTTCACCCTAAAGAGAGTGTGTGTGTTCGGGTGTGTGTGTGTGTATCAATGCACTTTTGTATTAACACCCGGTGAACACTAAGCGACTGCATATAAAGAGGGACGCAGTAAAGGTCATAAACCCGGCATCCTCCATGTTAGCAGATTGGACATGGACCAAACTAAAAGGTCAAGGTACATATCAAATAAAAGTTTCTCAAAGATAGTTTCTGGCATTCTAATAATAAAACTGTATTTGTATAGCACTAAACAAGGTTACAAAGTGCTTCACAAAAATCTATGGCAAAAAATGAATGAACTAAAATAAAAGCAAAATTTTAAGTGCCAAGACCTTAAAATGTATAAAGAAACCCAACAGTTCCCTCTAGTTCTTATTATACTGACAGTAGTGGTAAGTTTGTTTTTAATTGGTTATTTGATGCTATTAAAACATGGTGAAACTACATGATTGACAGATGAGAGACTCATGATTGGTCGAGCCCCTCTAGTGATCGGTTGTTGCTACGACAACTCCATCCACTGATCACTACAGCCCAGACTCTGGCTCCAAATAAGAAAGATGGCAACGTTCGTATCTGGGAAAATTTGGCTTCATTTATGTTATATTTATTCAAGTGTTGCCATATCATTTCATCAATCTGACAAAAATGCTGTTAAATGATGAGTACTGCAGTTGAGTATTGTTCAAATCAACCTTCATGTTCCTGAGATTTACACAGAAGTACTTTTTCCATGGAGTGTGAAAGTTTTATGCAGATAACACAGTGAGAAGTGAAAAGTGTTTTCTTTCAGATGTCAAAGATCTCCGAGCCAAGAAAACTAAACTGCAGCTTTGAGCTGCTGCCTATTTTCTGAGGTCTTAACTTGAGAAAGAATTTCACGGTTGGATGTGGGTGTGTGCGTTTCCTTTAATAATACACTGTGAACTTTGATGATTGGTCCCGCACCGCTACAGAAAATACCTCAAAGAATCAACCTTGAATAAAGAGTGTTTATTCACCAAAACCTACCTACATAAGTATTTCACGTGAATTTTGGCAGAAGGTCCCTGTTTTTACCTGAAGTAAAGCACGAGAGAGCGAGCTGAAACCGATCGCTGCGGCTTTTTGTCTTGTTTGTGAATTTATGCATCTGTTCATTATGCAGTGATGAATTCCGAATGAGGTCTGTTGGATGTTTGAATACATCACGGCAGAGGTCAGCTCTCCTGATGAATATCAAGCAAATCTTATGCACCGCTCCGACCACCATCTGCCCGGAGCTGCGCCTGACTCACCCAGCACAAACACGGCCCGAACGCATGGGATGCGGCTAATTTCATCAACATATTCAACAAACCCCGCTGAGAACAGCAAAGGTTAAGCGTCCATATAGAAGGAAACAAGAACCTGCTCTCGTCGTCTCTCGCAGATTACGATCTCTCGTCATCAAGTAAATGTCAGCATCAAATATTTGATGTTTATACTTCAGCATTCCCCACATTTATGTACAACTCTTTTAAGCGTAAAAGCACCACTTCACTTTGTTAAGTGTTTTCTGAAAATGTTCCGAAGCCTTGATGGAGAACAAAAAAAGAAAAAGATGACGCAGAGCACAGGAACTGTATTACACTCTCTTGAGCTCCATTCAACAAGTTCTCATTTCATTCCACAGCACAAGAGAAAATAAGACGTGAAGGGCTTTCAGCCACAGTTACCGATTACTTATCCCTTAGCCCGACCGCAAGCATTTTAAATTGGCAACTAATCTCTGATACACAATGATTGCACCAAGTCCAATCGCTCGTCCTACACAGACTGCATGAAAGGTTCCACGCAACGTAATACAAGTGAATGAGCAATCCAATTTACCATCAACAGTATTCAAAGGTGCTTGTGATCGGTGCCATACAAATAAAAAGACAAGTAAAAGCATCACCCAACGATCATGATTCAATGCAGTAAAGATGAAATATAATTATTCCATATAAACCTACTGTGAGTCCCGTGGGGAACTTCTTCCATTTCCCTCCAACACCAGATGCCACATTTCATCCACCGAGCCTCAGCCATGAGCACACACTGTGCCCCCGTTTCCTCCTGACAATCACACAAATATATTTGGACTTGCTAAATATATTTATTGCACAGCATGCTGAATGTTTAAAGAGACTTTTATTTTACAATCCATATACAATTTGTGGCACCGGACGAGATTCAGCCCCAGTTTTAGACTCTACATAGTCAACACGGCTGCAGGCGCACAGCTCTGCCTGACCATGCTCCTGTCGTTCATCTCCGCCTCTGACAGATAGGCCGAAATACAAAACGCTGCAGAAAAAAATATGTATTCTGAAAGGAACTGGTGGGAGAAGAGTGACACGTGGGTCAACGATTGACCAGATGAGACAGAATATTAAAAAAATAAAAAGAAACAACAGTGGAAGTGACACCTGTACAGGGGGCAACGCTGCTTTGGATTCAAGACATGTGTGAAAGTAACACTTGTTGATGTCTCCCCTTCTGGTGGAGTGGTATTTGAATCCATGAGAAATCATTCTTCCCAGGCTGCTGGGTTCTCTCTAGAGTTTTTCCACTGCAGGAAAACTGTCTCAACGTATAAAGTTCAACATCTTAAACCTCATGCACAGTGTACCAGCAGTATTTAAAAAAAGCGAGGCTGATGCACAATGCCATCATGTCCTCAGGGCTGTGATGCAAAATGCTCAAATGGGTGTAAAATAAAAAGGAGAGAGTAACAAAGGGAAATAAACTGTAAAGGGAGGAGAAGAATAAAAGCATGATGTACACATGCACATGTACATGTAATATAATCAACTTCAATCAAGTCTCTCTGCCGGGGCAACAAATAAAAAAAAGAGAGAGAGCGAGAGAAAAAAAGATAAGAAATAGAATAAAAATCATTCAGGATGGATGTAGACGGTAGCTAGGCAACAGGCAGGAAGACGGGGCAGTTTACTCATGTGCCCTGTAAGTCTACAAGCTTTATGAGTTTCCATCCATCCCTTCATTGGCTAAACAAGCACTAAAAAAAACCCCGAAAGAAATGTTTAGGGTCACCAACAATTCAGCCACAAGACAGTCAGAAAATTGTGAGCAGTTAAATGTATGTTTCTGCTGTTACTGCTTCTACCACTAGGACTTCTAGGAACCTGCTTACATTGATAGATATTGATCAATATGATAAAATCGATTTCAAGGGTGCTGCACCTACAGTCTCCGTCTATGTCCATAAGTATATATATATATATATATCACATTTTCCTCATAGGGCTTCACAAGGTGCGACAGCCTCTGCTCATAACCCTCAGTGAAGTGAGGAAAAACTACCAAGAAAACCTTTTAGCAGGTGAAAAATAAAATGAATGCTGCAACTTTGTAACATTTAAAGACCTCAAATCTGTTCTCATCAACCATAAAGCCACATAGTACATTTAGTGACAATCACATGAAGCCTGGTCATTGAGCTTTACAATTGCATTTCACCATCTGCTTCCTTGATGGAGCCGTCACCTCACCTGGCCACCAGGAGGCTACAGAGCGGCAAGCACAGACAAAAGAGAGTGAGTCAGAGATGGATCTGAGGAGCAGAGAGACGAGCCAGTAAAAGCAACTTTCTATGACCGTCTCCAGCTCAGATCTCCCCCTCAAGCACTTTGCCCCTCAGCTACCGTCTTCGGGGTCTGTGAAGGTTTTCATGAGATCAGGGTATTTGAAGCTCAAGGCAAAACAGTTCTCTGGTTACTTCACGTTGGGTTTATTTTCATCCACTCAGGCTTGTAACTTATCGCCAGCTGTTCACATACAATAAAAAGCGAGGTAATGTGTACAGACGCAAGCATTAAAGTGTACAGAGAAATTCACATATGTGCTCATCCCTCCCTGACAGACAAGGATTCATATTATAATGTCAAATGGAATTGTAAAAATTGTTCACCTGTTTCATTCTGCAGAGTTACAAAGTATTAGTTGTCTTTGTGTGAAAAATAGAAGAGAGATGTAAAATGCAAGACATCATTGATTAAAGTTTGTTTGGAATATTCAGTTTTACCAAGCAGGCGGAGGAGAAAACCCAGTGAGCCACTGTCATCCTCCATTTTTCCATACATTTGTTGAGATGAAATTTTCAAAGCAGCATTTCATTACTAAATTCATGTATGTAATGTGAAAAAAGATGGTTCACAGTAACAATTCCTCAGAGAGTTGTCCCGTTACTGCGGCTGGAGACGGTCAGAGAAAGTTGCTTTTACTGGCTAATGCCCGATGTTACCATTTTTAAGAAAAGGAAAAGTAATTCTTGGTGCCGCAATTTTATCCAGATCTGCTCAAAATTGTTATGGGTTCTTCCTTGAGTCATGTCCCAGCCCAATTAAAATCGGTTCAGTAATTTGTATGTTTGTGTCTTTTAGCAGCATTACTTAAACAGCAATAGAAACACAACCTCCCTTTGCCGGGATAATACTTTCTGTTTGGCCACTTTGTGGTATATAAGCTAAATTTGTTGCTAATCAATACAGCATATAGGTTTTTTGGGGGGGGTTATTGTGTATTGCAGGAGTTGTTTCTTTTGATTGTCTGACTGAATCCCCTCCGACACTCCAATTCAAAGTTAATCCTCACAAAGCAACAAACCAAGACGACCCTCCTGAGATTCAAACTTTTCAACTGGCATTTTTCAATAAATAAAAATACAAGGATTCGAAGGGGAACCGTCACTCAGACAGGGCTCTTTCTGGCCACATGGCATTAATTGAACCGCTGAGCCCATGAGCCATCCATGTGCCTGACTGTCTTTGATTGTGCCATAGGGGCTGGTCAGACATGAAAGGATGTCACTGACAGGCACGGGATCTGCCACTCGGTACATTGATAAAAACCACACATGCAGTGTTGCAGGACAGCTCTGGGTTTATTATGCCGGCCAGGTTTTGTCTGTAGTGACAGGAAGACGGGGGTGGGTGGGTGGGCGGACGGGGGGGGGCTGTGGCTCTGCTCTCCTAAATTCAAAGAGCTGCTGTGATAAAAGCAACACGGCAAATACATTAAAAAAAGAGCGATAACCCAAATATCAGTGGGGAGCGGGCGGCGCAATAACATTTCCAAACAATGAGTTGTCTCTCCCTCTCTCTTGGTCGGTCCCTCCCCGTGTAAAGAGCAGAGCTCGGAGGCTCAGATCAAACAGTCATTGTGATGAAAAGAGCAGGTCTCTGGGGGCTAGCGGAGAAAAGGGAGAGATGCGACACACAGATCAGAGAGAGGGGGAACAAATGAAGGCTAATGTGCCCTAATGATCCCAAAAAAACTTCAAAGAGTCGAGGGACGACCTCAAGATCAGCCGTCAGTTTGTTGCGATCGCTCACCGATCATCTCGGGCGCCACAGAAGAGCCCACACAGTGGAGAGCATCTTACTCCGAATGTGCTTTGAGGATATTTTTCAGTCGCAGGCTTACATATTCCAGTTCAGCCCATTTCTATTGCTGTTGTTGCCTTGAAGGCCACCTCTGCAGACTTAGATTTGAAAGGAGCTGAACTGAGTGGTTGGTAGGCACTCGAGCTGCTGACAGCAAACTGTACTGAAATAAACATGGGGCAGCGGAGACGGAACGATTAACACCACAATGTTTTGTTTTCCTCATGCCAGCCTCCTCCAAAAGTGTGGAAGTGGACGGGAGCAGGTTATAAAGGAAAGTATTTAAAACACGTTTTGCTGCCGGTGCATTATGAGATTGTTTTGCAGGAGAATGTCATCGCTGGGAACATTAAGAGCCGCCCATAATGTTATCAGTAACACAGTGTCCTCACAATTATAACACGTTGAAATATCAGATGGGGGGTCTTATAAGCAACAGTATAAGCAAGATAAAATAATACAGTGCCCGATTTAAACAGGCCAGTTTGGAAAGGGCTGTTGGGTTACAGCCTTCTCTCCGAGTGCACAGTCACATACGCTAATATCACGGGTCAAAGTTCACCAAAGGGAAGCAAATGTTTTATTCGCCTCCTCGCTCACACACATTAGAAGTGAACATTGCTGTGTGCTACATATGGATGTGTGTGAGCGAGGCCCTGAAACTGTAAAAATGACCTGCAGTGACTGAGCTGCAGGAAATAAAGACCAGTCCACAGAACCCCTGAAGCTACGCCACCAGTCCATCACATCCAGAAGTCATGATGTTAAAGTGTCTTTAGCCACACCCGCACACACACACACACTGTGTTGTTCCCATAAAATAAGAAATGTAAAAAAAAGGAAGTAAAGAAAAACAGGCATTTGGCTCTGGGTTCAAACAGCAGCCTGGTGGCCAGGAGTCACCTCAGAGGCTTCTTCCTCTCACATCGTAGGAACAAAGAAGCAGACAGCAATTTCAAACTCAGCTGCTGCCACATGGTTGACATATTTATTTATTTGTCCATTTTAATTTCAGTGGATTTACTTTTTTTAATTGTTGAAAATCATCTCAGTTTTACAGTTTTTTGGGAGATTGGTGGACTCTTTAACAGCATTAAACTCAATTTAAATGTGACATTTAAAGCAAATCTGATTTATTCTCTGTAAAGGTGCTTCAGACAGAAGTATAATGTCTGCAATCTTTTGACTTTTGTCCGTTCACTGTCACCATGATGGATGTAGTGCAGCAATCAGTGCAGCACATACGGAGTAAGATATAAAATTCAAAACGCAGTTCTGACATTCAGCACAGTACTGCATGGATGATTTTGAAATGGTAATAACTGGACAGGCCAAAAACCCATTTACAGACTAACTTGAAAAAACCTCAATCACCTTTAGAGATGAAAGGTTTTCAAGGTGATATTTCCATTTGTTACAAAAGAACACTCAAGGCTCTTAAAACATTAGCCCACACAGATCTTGTCCTTCGCTCCTGATGGTCTGGAGATTAGTCTAGAGAAGCAGTTATCAGGCTCTATTTTAACGATCCGAGCACATTGTCTAAAGCTCATGGTGCAAGTGTCATATCTACTTTTTGCCCATTTAGAAATGGGGGTTCCTGTGCCATGGGCGCATGGTTCTAAAGGGTTCTAAAAAGCATGCATCTCATTAAAATGGTTTCCCTTTGCATTTGAAAGATCACCCGTGTGTGTAATGCATTATTGCATATTACTGTCATGATAATGTGTCTTTGAAATATCAGTGAAATACTGCACTGCCTCAGACCAGGTTTTTGTTGGTCAAAAGCAAAATTTCTTTCCACTGCCTCAAGACGGACAGCCCCAACAAGCTCAGGACACACACACACACACACACACACACACGGGTGCTCAGATGGACACACATACATATGATTTAAATAATGCGGCTGCTGTCTGGACATTTTTAAGAAAGCACACACACGGAATCTCATTTTAGATTCAGTGAATTTCTTGGCTTTTTTACAGGTTGAGTTTTTTCTGTGGTAGAGAATGAGAATAGAGTTTGCCACAGACGGATGAGGCTATAACACACGAGAGGAAAGAACAAATAAAAATGCTAAATTTGGGCACTTTAATGTCACGCTGCCATGGCCATAGTTTTCCCTCTGCAGCACAACAGAGCGTATATAAAAGATATACGGAGTACACTGTATGGTTGAGTGAAAAATAAAAAGTTTGAGATGTTCATTCATTTTTGTCATGAAAAACACAGCAGAGAATCCCCTCCGCACACACACACACCATCCACTTGATCGCTTCAGTGTGGAGCTCTTCAGGTTCGTCTATACACATTCACCTGGATGTAGTGAACTCTGGTGACTCATGGCCATGTTTCATATGGCGTGTATAGAAAATCAAAGGAATGGAGCTTCTGTTGTTCCATCGCTCCTCCATTCAAACGCTTCCCTGACGTCTCAGTCTTTGCCGCACTCAGTAATAAAATGGTTCACTGGAGTGAAATGATTTGACTGCCTTGAGTGAAAAGGTAACAAGAACCATACTCGGTTTATAGACAATGCCAATAGTTACTGAGTCACCATGGAAACTGCAGATAGCCCAGCAGCAGATCACTTGGCGATCAACATGTTGCATGGACAGAAAGGGCTTGTGGGTCTAAAAGCTGAGAGGGCTTCGACATTGTAAAAGAGATGGCTAAAATGAACAATTAATTTTACTAATGAAACTACCTTGCATTATTCAACTGCCAGGAGGAGGCATGCATAACATGGACAAATTAAAATGATAGAGTCCAACTGTACATAGTTTTAAATGGATTCCAATGATTCCTCCAGAAGGCAACAACAGCAGTTGCCGCAGTGGGCATAAGCAGGCAGTTGCTCTTCATTATGACTCAACCAAGACACATCTCAACAAGGAGCTCAATTATATTCTGCTGGTGATCGTGTCCAGGAAGCTTTGTGTTGCCTGGAGGGGTAAAATATGCAGGATTGCACTCACCAATCAGTAGTGACCGGCACATCCATTCCATCAGTCCATAAACGACCTGCAGGACCTCTGTCATGCCAGTTGGAGGATACAGGCGGAGTTGTCATTTTCTTTTAGTCTCTCATAGCTTATTCAGTCTGTTCTACACTCTGTGTCATTTCTCTGGCAATCTTTTGATCAGTGTATTCCTGGCTCTGTCAAAAGGAAGATAACATTTTCACTCATAACCTGACATAACATACGCAGCTCTGATTGGCTCAGTTGTTTATCCAACTAGAAAACAACCAAAGGAGCATAACACTTAGACTTAGGAACATAGACTGTATATAAAGATGGACGACATGACAACTCCCTAAAATTGAAGCCAAAGTCTCTTGACCGCCACCTGCTGGCCGCTGCAGTGTAGGTCATAAACCCCCTTGGTGATTGAGACATGGGCCAAATTCAAAAGTCAAAGTACACGTAACATAAATAGTTTTCTATCGTTTTGGGTTGTTCTTATCACATTGATTTATGTCCAAGTGTTAACTTTTCAGGTAAGTTTGGCTGTGGTAATTTGATGCTATAAAAACTGTGTGAAACATGATAGACATGTCTGAAGATTCTAAGTCACCCAGGTCATGGCATCTTCAGAAGTTGGACAAGTGTATGTAGGCAACTGGACTTGCTTGCAGTTCTAGAAGACGTTTCACCTCTCATCCAAGAGGCTTCTTCAGTTCTAACTGACCAATGGGAGGTTTCAGGTACTTTTCCTCTCTGGGTCTGTACCATGTGCTGAGAGTCTTTAAGATAAATAGGCAAGTCCTTAACCCCCCAGTTGCGGGTTGTTGTCCCTGCTTAGGCCAGTCAACTCTTCATACCGTCAAGATTTTCAGATATGAGACTCATAAGAAAGTGGGTGAAAAGTCATTTTTAATTGTATCAGCAGTTTTAGTTGGTTCAGCGATATATTTTAAGTTCAGTGCAGTTCAAAGAAAACTATCCCTGCAGGTCCAGTTGATTTGCTGATCTTTCCCAGTGAACTGACATATACTGTAGGTCTCTTTTAGGGCATCATTGTTTCAAGAATATTTGCATATCTGCTCTTCTCGGGAGCAGAGACACTTGAGAGCACTTGATTTATAAAATGAGAATAGGCTCATGGCAACGAGCGCAGCAGACTTTGAAGTGTAAATGAGGAGAGGCGGACGGAAGACGGTTTGAATTTGGACAAAATTGGAGGAGAAAAGGAATGAGGAGAGGTGATGTAATGTTTAGAGGAAGTGAGCCAGCAAAGCTAGGAAGGTGGGAACAGATAATGAGAACAATGGGCTGATGAAAGCAGAAGGAATGTCCTGATCTTTGTCCTCATCTGGGCCTCTTCACAGTTTTATCACAGGGCTACAGAGAGATGCTTGGATTTTGTCCCGACATGCAGTTTGAATTGTGGGACGACCAGTTCTAGACTCAAGGATAATCAAAGCAAACAGGAGGCAAATTACCACAGTTTGGAGAAACAAAGCAAAGGGAGTGAGTGATTATGGCTTATTAACCGTAGACCTGAGATGCATCACTGTTGGGGTTGTTGTTGGCGTCATTGGGATGTGGTGGATGCAGGTCACCCATGAGCTCAATATTCATTGAGTGCACTCATCTTCAGCAATGGTCACTTGGATTCCTGGCTTGTAAAATGTCCTGATAGCAACACACAGTGAAGAGAAAATAAATACAAGAGCTAGAACTGAACTCAGCAGGGCGCACACCTCCACCAAGGCCCAACAATTATATTAAAATTCAATCAAGCCCCACACAATCACATACACTAATCGATATTAGTCAACTAAATCATTTTTTTCCCTCATCAAGATCCACAAACGATTCCTTGGGAAATAAGTGAAAATGTAACAATACATCCTATCTCGCATTGTGAGAGAAAGTGATAACAAACTTCCTGGATCTGGACCAAAATGTAATGGGTTCTTTCTTGGCCCATGCCTCATCCTTCCAAATGTTTCATGGTAATCCATTCAGTATATATTTTTGGCATAATCCTGCAGACAAACAAATCCACCACTAATGGACAGGGGTGAAAACATAACCTCCTTGGTGGTGGTAACAATACCTTTATATTACATGTAGCAAGCTGAACAAGAGCAACGTCCATGCACAACTTGTCCTTTGGGCCCTTTCAACCCCCACAGGGAGAAAAGGGATCTGGTACGGAAGGTACACTGATTTACTTTTCTTCTAAAATCGTGACTTAAAGGATCAAGGACTTTCAGCCATCTCAATTCTGCAAGTAAAAATGTGGAGCTCTCTCTGGTGAATGGCCGAAGGGAAATTAACTTTCTGGCTCTTAAAATCTCAAAACTATCCACAGGTGAGCTGCATACCACAATGTTTCACAAGGACGCAGACCACAGTGAAACTCTGCGTGCTGACTGCTACCACCCACTTCAATTTCAGCTCCTAAAGAGGAGGAATTTAAATTTGAAAACTGCAGAAATAAAGGTGCAGTTTGCAGAATGGGGGGTGTAAATAGAGGGATTTGGAAATATCGCACCTTGACGACAAATCTATGGATACAAAGTTTTGTGCAAAAATAAATCAATATATTTCTGTATCAGCTTGCAGTAAACTGTTTGCTCAGCAACATCATTAATCAGAAGTGGAGCATATCAAGTATTGATCCACCCTTGCAGAAGTTGTGCCCTGAACTTGCTCTCTGTTTCCAGGAGGGTTCCCACGCTACAGAATAACCTGGTCCACAGCTACCAAAGACCTCATTGCCCAACTAACCTGTGGGCCAGTTTCCCAGTGGCAGGTAACATTTCTCAAACTGACACATTTGTACATGCAAACTAAGGAAGTACACCATCTTGAATGCCCACATGGAGTCTATAAAGACAGAATGGAGGAGCCCAAAACTCCTATTGCACGATAAGTCCACACAAGCCTATGATTGATCATTAGAATCAAGTGCGGCACGTGAGATCCTCTTCTTTGACAGTGTTTGTGGTGATAGATTGATCAAACCTTGCGAAGGAAAAACATTCTGGATCGTTGCACTGAACTTTCTGCCATGCCTCTAATATCTTCTGTATTCTCTCTTCTGAGCCTTAAAGATAATACATTTTTCGATACCGGCACTTAGTGTAATCCCTCAGGCTACAAACTTGATACGAGAAAAGTTTCAATAAGCAGTCTTTAATAAGACTTACAATGTTTCGTAAACTTAGTAGGCAGTCAGGAAAGGCAGAGGTATCTGAAAAATCACATCAGGCTGAAGGCAGAATAAAAAAAAAAAGGCTCAATAACAGAACTCACTGAGGATCACACAAGAAAATCTGCTGGAACCCCGACGAGAAATCAAAGTGGCAGCGAACACTAGGGAGCAGGCTTTAAATACAGGAGCTGACAAGAAACAGGTGGGAATAATCGAGGCACGGCAGGTAATCACAGGAGGGAAACCAGACAAACACGGGAAGTGAAGTGCTCTGACACAGCAAACACAGCCAAGTACAAAATAAAACAGGAAGTAATAAACCCAAAGTACAAATATCTGAGACACAAATCCCCAAAACAAACGCAAGGACATATACAAGGTCAAAGTCCAAACACGTGACACTGAGTCCAAAACAAAAACAAATAGAAATCAAAAAGTGTTTTTTTCTTCATATATACATAACCTGGCTCACTTTCTGTAAACATATTTGTTTAACAGAATGCATGGATTGATTAGATGTGATGTTGAATCCATCTTGTCTAATTTCTATTATGCTGCATTATAGTTCTTAATTTCATAATTTTCTTTTATTATTAAGCCCGATTTTAACGTCTCTATGGAGTACTAGTACTAGGCCATAGCTGTTGAGCAGAGTGTCATGAATGACCAGTGTGCAATCCCAATTGACTAGTTGTTGGTCAGGCCGTGATGAAAAGCTAGAGATGAATAATGGTGCTTTGCCTGTGTGCCTTCATGCTCTGGGAATAAACTCATGATATCATTTCGTCTGAAGACGGAGTGCCTCAGTGCCTCTCTCCATGGCAGTCTACATTATTCAACACATAAGACTCCTGGGACCTCATTCTTTGTACTTGCCTCACTAAAGAGCACCTGTCGGATCAGCAGGAGCCAGGCGGCACTTCCTTCCCTCTTTTTAAATCCCACATAATTCTCAGCTCCGTTTTAAAACTGAGGGTTCTCGTTGTTGACCCACAACGTCCAGTATGACGGGACACACATGTTAGCTGCGTTTCCAAACGCAGTAGACAATGAAAGTAGACAATTAAGACAATAATACAACAGCAGACAAGAAAAAGTAGGTCCCAAGATGTTGATAATTACTTTTTCTAACGTGATTGATTGTGTGACACACAGAGGCTTAAGTTTGATTGCTGTGCCTGATAAGTGAGACCATTCACTGTCACTGCCCGTGCTCATTAAATTTCTGGCTGTTCCCTATCTGCTGAATAGCGCCACAAAAAAGGAACCATTGTTTAAGGTGATCTGTTTGAACCCTAAACCTGCTACAAAGAGAGAGCCTTGGAGTTTTTTGTCATTTCTCATTTAATTTCTGTGGGTGGTCAAGCGAACATCATTTAGCTTTAACATATAACTATCACCTTGGTGCCTGACCTGCACTGACCCATACTTTAAATGACAGAGCACGGTCAGAGGGTCGGGCTGATTAGCAGCAGCAGCAGCAGCAGCAGGTCTCCATGCAGGTGAGATTTTGAAGTGTCTCGTTAATTCCCGAATTCTGAAAAGATTTTTTTTATCCGAACGAAAACTTTCCTCAAAACTCTCAGATAATTATCTTGTTAATTCATAAAAAGGTCACAGTGAATGATTCACTGTTCTGGAGGAGTACGCTAAGGAGCTCAGTCTCCACTTGGCTGAAAAGAAGGAGAGAGAGAGTGTTGTATGTAGAAATCATCATTTATTCAGTATGTCAGAAGATACAATGTCAGAAGATACAATAGAAGATACAATAGAAAGTAAAGAACAGAAAGTAAAGAACAGAAAGTAAAGAACAGAAAGTAATAATTGTCACGATGTGATATTTGCATTGGATTATTGTTTGCACACATCTGTCCTAAACATACATTTTGGTTTACCTTTCATTGGGAACTGGATTATTTATTAATCTGCTGTTTACTCTGTCAAGAAATAGTCAGAATAGTCCATCCATTATCTATACAACTTATCCTGGGCTGGAGCCCTGGACAAGTTGCCAGCGCATCACAGGGCCAACATACAGAGACACACAACCATTCACACTCACGGGGAGAACATGCACACAATTGCACGTCGCAAATTCCAAGAGCCCCAAGTTTTTCCAACACAGTTGTCGCCTGACCAACACTTCAGAGGGATGTAATCACACTGCAGCAGCTCTACTACAGTAAGACAGATGACAAGTGAGGTATTTCCTGCAGTGTTGTTGGTACAACAGTGAGAGGGATTGAGAAAACAGCTGTCATTCTCTCAGCAACACTTCCACATTCTCCATCAGAGGTATACTGGTGAGATGTAGTTTGGTTGCCGGCGTTGTCATCTTTTCAGTTAACAGAGGACTCATGGGGGTGGACAGTCAGGGATCAACATGAATCAACACTTTTCTTTATCTGGTGCTGCAGTGAAATGCCTTCAGTTACACAGGCCCCCCCCCCCGAAAAATGTAGAAAGATGTTTTTGTCTTGTCTTATCTGAAAAATACCACATGCTGCATTCCGACAGCTTTAACACATACAGTTTGAAATTCAGCTTGGATTTGCACATTGCACTTTTGGATTTACAGTATAAAACTAAACTGAGTACACCCCTGTGCAAAATCATAAAAATGGATGGCTCACAACTAAAGCATCATAAACAGCAAACAATCTAACAACAGGTTATATAGACTCCAAAAATATGGGCAGAAGTGTGTTGTGGATTTTTTGTGGAGATTTTTTTGGTTCTTTTCTGATTTCCTTTTGCTCCTGGGATGTGTTTTCTGTCGTCCCCGCTCGGTTTCTCCTGTCAGTGTGTGTTGCCGGTTCTCAACCACTCACCTTAAGCTCCGGGCCAACCACCCTGCCAGAACATCATCTTTTAGTGGATCACACTCTCCAGTTACTGTCACGCTCAGGCAGCTCCTCGGCCACAGTGACCAGATTTACATGGAAACTAATAATCTGATTTTGGGCCGTAATCTGAATAAACCGGTACTACAATCATATTTACATGAGTTGCTAATAGAATATTCAATTCATATTCCTCTTTACACGATACAGAGCACTACTTCCTGTGTGTGTGTGTGTGTCATAAACGGTATCAGCACATAGTCTACTTTCCCCATAGGCACAACAGAGTGGTTCCATCTGTGATTTCCAATTAAGGTTAAGTGCATTAACAATGTTATAAAATGGGCCATGAATATCCCAGCTCCCTCAATTTTAGCCTTGGTTGTATGTAAAGCAACACGGTCCCACACGGTAACGGTAGCATCAGTTACTACTACTACTGCTGCTACTCAGAATGAACTGTTGCATCAGTGGTTAGAAGAGGTAGAAGAAGAAAAATACTACCATGGACGCCATTCACAATTCATCATTTATGCAGCCTTTCATTAAAATACCGATGAGTAAGCGCTTGTGACCTGCACAAGGATTACCTGTGGACACTGATGTCTTAATAACAGCTCAGACCGAGCAACGGACATGAATGAAGTCAACCTCCATAAACCTGCGATAATGAACTTTGCCAAAGAACATGAAAAGAAGCCAGAAGGATGTTTGCAGCATATTCTGTGGTCGGGTGAAAATTGAGTTTGTACAACCAAGTATTAGATCAATAAAAAGATGACCCCCAGGTTACCGAAGCGTGGCAGGAGAGGAATTAATGATCCCAAACACGCTGCAAAAACCAAATATGAAAGGTAAAGGCTTGATATGACTTGAATCAAGTAAAACCCATGGAGCATTTTAGAGTGGAAGCAACAGATCCCTTCCCTTCATAGATTTGTGTAAGACTGATACCATCCACACCAAATAATAAAAAACAAAAACACAATGCAATCTCACTAATGAAGGGTGCATTGAATTTTTTGCAAGTGATTCTTCAAAATGACCTTTTCATTATAGCTACGACTTTCTCTTTTTTTCAAGTTAAATAGATTTGTAATCGATTGTTATTGACCGGAGGTGCACTCAGTTTTCCTGCGTACTGATTATATTTCAGACTGACAGTGAATTCATTTTTTTCTGTCAAGATCTGCGGAGCACCAAGTGGATTTGTGGGGACTTAAGAGAGGAACTCGCACATTCCAATCTGTTGGCCTTGCATTGCTGCTTTCCCTGAATCCAGTCACAGTCAACTGGAAAACTCATTTTGTTTCTATTTATTTCAAAGTCCCGGTGGTTTGCTTGCGCTAACATCTCTGTGTTTGGGCGGTAAGCTGCAAACTGAAATTGATGTGGAGCATTTTTGGGATTCAAGTGTCGGAGATTTTGAAAAACTTTGACAATGACTATGATGTATTTCCCATTTTATTTTATCGTACTAATATGCAGACGCAAGCACGTTCCACTGAAGAAGATGAAAAAGAAAATCTCTGTGAACAAATTCTGTATGAAAATATGCATATCTGTAGGTGAGGGACACCATTTTGGAGCAAAACAAAACAAGAGGCCCACTTGTAAAAGCATCGCTCCATAGTTCTACAAGTGGTCAAAATCGCCATGGGATTCCTTTAAACAACTTCACAGCTAAGGGTGATGAAGCTAAAGAAAATAAGAACCTCTTCACCGCTTGGTTTGACCTCCCGCTGCTGTCACACAAGCAGAAAATGATCAGTCAGTGTGAGAAATAGAGTCAGTTAGAGCTCCAGCAGTGCAGTTACAGAAATCAGTCTCAACTCCCATCATAGCTGGATGACGCACACTCACGCACGCACACACACACAGAGAGAGACTGTGGTGGTTTGTGCCTCCACAGAAATGCAACAAGAGAATGAGGAAGAGAACCAATCTATACTCACATTTCATTATCTCCTCCTTTTGGCATATTCGATCACGTGAACAAAAGCTTCCTCCATCTGTTTGAGCCTTTCTGTAAGATCGTCTGGCTCACCAGAAGGCTTCCGTGCATCTCATTCACATTTGGGAGTGAAAGTCCATGTACAGGCCTGATTACCTCACAGGGGCACCCAGGACATATACCCTTAAAATATGCATCTTTTAACACTTAGCTACATGAAGCTACTGTTACGTCATCATCATATTCTTCAAGAAATTCATCCAACATCTTTGGTATCTTTGGAAACTCAGGGCTTGGCACTACTGTGCTTTGGATCATTTAAAGTTAATCACATATTACCATCTGTGTGATTATTACTTCACCACTGCTACAGCAAAACAGGCCAAGACTAAGTTTTCATGTCCCACAACACAACAACCCTTCACACCTTATTATCAATACTGACAGGTTGGGATTTAAATCTCTGGTTACTGTTGTGTTGTGGTTGATGAACAGAGAATGAAATAAAGCTCAACAGGGGAATAGTTCAGTTTCAGTGTTTGTTAGATCTTTATATTAACTTGTGCAGTGCCCATTTCAAAGTAGACACCCGAGCTATGACTAGGCAAGTTTGTGTGGGGCACCCAAAGTTGCTTTGACATAACAAGCACAATTATAAAGTCTATGAATTCAGCGGAGCCGTTGGTTTAAGTAAGTATTGCAAACACAGCTTGATGCTCCTCATGGGAAGTAAAAACATCTGTTGTGTGGGTTATCAGAGGACGGAGAAGAAGTGTTCAATTTAGTCCACAGACTGCCCCGCCCCCACTACTGTAGCAAAAACTATGGCTAACTGAAATGATAAACACTTTGCATTCAGAGAGAATAAGATATTCCCCCACAAAAACAAACGCAGGGAATTTGAGAAGACATTTTGCATTGCATTACATGACATTTAGCTGACGCTCCTCCAAAGCGACTTACCATGAGGGTACAATATACTTTCCAGTATATTGTGTCATCTCAGTTCTTTCTGTATGTTTGCTTGTTTTGTAAGAGAGAAAAAGATAAAAGCATCAAGTCATGATATTGTAATCTTGCCGAGAGACGAAGCATTCTGCAGGGATAAGACTTCCTCTCTGACACATGCGAACTGTATATTCATGTTTATTGAGGCTTTTTGTAATTATAAAACAATGTGAAGTGTATATGTGCTGTTTTATTGGCAACTAAATATAGAAGGAAGGTTCCTATGTCTTCTTTGAAAATCTCTTATTGCAGCAGCATTGGCAACTTGGGGATAAGAAATAGTCATAAAAAGTTGAGAAACAGCACAAGTGTGATCCAGTGTCGACAGGGAAACTGAAAGGCTCAGTTCCCCAAACCCACTAAATAGAAAACAGAGCATACTGCGATTCCTCCTGTGTTTCATTATGTATGAGATATGTTTTTTTTTGTCCGAAATTACTTTGCATGTTTTAGATCCAACACGTCCCTCTGTGTAAAGCCAGAACCACAAACTGCTCATGTTGGCCGCCTCAGAAGTTGTGATCAGGACCACAAAACCCCAAACTCCCTGAGTAAACTGGTGGTGCACGAGTCTACAAATCCATGGCAACAAGTTTCCACAGGGTTTCCACAGGCAGAACAGCCTTAACCACACAACTGCTCGCTCTGTGCTCCTTCCCTCCGTGTGCCTCGTCCTCCTCATGCTGCAGGGAAAATAATCAGCAGTCCGTTGAGGATCGGATCAGACAGATGACATGAGGTCTCACTTTCTCTGACAGGAAGTTGATGCTCAGTGCCTGATTACGTCTGTCAAGCCACAGATCCACCAACTATATTTTCTTTGGACATACAGTGGCTTAGCTGCTAAAAGCTCCTTTCAAAGACTGGATATAAAGACGGACGATATGACTTCAAAAAGTGAAGTCAAATCATCTGTACTGCCCCCTGGTGGCTGGCTGCAATATAGGTCGTAAACCCCACCTCCTCCATATTAGTGGATGGGACCAAACTAAAAAGTCAATGTATTGAAAAGTGGTTTCTGTCATTTTAGGTAGTTTTTAATCACACTGATGTATCATACATTTTATTGTGCAATAATCATTTTCTTTTACATGCAATTTCACACATGAGCAATACTGTTATACTGTATATATGCTGTTTACCTTGTATATGTTGTGTTGATTATATTGTATTATTACGTATTTATTACTTATATTGAGTGTATTTTTCAATATACCCTTTGCTTCTGTAACTCAACAAATTTCCCCACAGTGAGACTAATAAAGGATTAGCATATCTTCTCTTATCTTATCTCATGTTCAGCGTCCTGCGCAGACTCTGGCTCCAAGATATTTTTGCTTATGCTTTTGTACAGTGGAAGGTAGTTGAGACGCGTGGTACATTTTCATATTCCGCCTGTAGCTCGACTGCCTGCTCAACACCAAAGAGGCAGAGTTAGTGACCAGAGTGAACACAGCGTCGAGCCTCTTTGCCCAAAGCAGCTGCCTGTTGCTGCCAAAGATGAATGGATGAGCAGAAAGTCATGAGAAAGCTCCGTAAAGCTGAGGTGAGCAGCAGATTGGATGATGATTCTCTTTCACATTGTAGTTTGATACACTGCTTTTTCTAAGAAGTATTATAATTATTATAGCTGCATTTTCCCAACATCATGTCACTTAAAAAATCTGATTCAATCCAATTGCTCTTAAAAATCCAGTATAAGTAAAAATCACAAAGTCAAGTGAATCTGTTTTTCCGCCTTTATTGCTAAATGCATTGAATCTAAATATTGCTGGGGTGGAGTCAGCAGTGAGGCAACCTCTGGTTCTGTATATGGTTTAGTTTACCCGGAAGATTCTGCACTGAGGTTTTTCTAATGAGCTCAGCCGAGTGCTGGAGCGAACGAGTCAACACAGCTACAGCTCGTGTTCACTGCTGCTGCAACACACAGCGAGTTTGGCCAATTAGAGAGAGAGAGAGAGAGCAGAGAGAGAGAGAGAGAGAGAGAGAGAGAGAGAGAGAGAGAGAGAGAGAGATTTATGTAGAAATGAAACCATTCCGGTGTTTTCTTTGTCTCCAGCTGCCAATCAAGGCAGACACGCACACGCACACACACACACACACACACACACACACACACACACTACTCTAACATGTACCATTTAAGACAGATAAAGAAAATGTACTCTAATTTTAAAAAATGAAAAGTCATCACGCTATTCACTGGTGTTTTTGAGTGTTTTTAGCGTTTGTCCTTGTTGCCCTTTGTAAAAAGCAGAACTGCCAGATTATGCTGATGGAAATTTGTATGTGCACCTTCTCTCCCCTCAGCTTCGTTTTGACACCATGAAATACCACCCTACCTGCCGTGCACTCTCACTTGACATTTAGACCAACACCACAGAGTGTATGTGTGAATCTGCTTTTTTCTATTGAAGCACTGATAAAAGCTGATAAAAAAAAAAAAAAAGTGACTCTAATAACTTCCCCACTGCACAGATACACTCACAGAAAAACAACCACTGTGAATCAGTCCCTCTTAGAGCACTGGAAGTACTGGTACATTATTCACGGCTGCTGGTGCGACTGGGCAACACATCCCATCAGAGAGTGGGTGGACTGGGACGGACTGCCGCCAGTTTTGGATGCAAAAGAGTCACAATGCACAGTTGAATTTGCCTGGAAGATTAAAAGTAAATGTGCCATTTTCTCGGGGAAAGTTAAGTCTTTCTGGCTTTGATGCCTTTTCTCTGTAATTGCTAGGTTGTTTCATTCCCTCTCTGTGGGTAATAGATGCTTCGGAAATGAATACAGGTCCTTCTGGAGGGAGAAAGGAGAGAAGGAAGTCACTCAGGCAGAGATAATCCTGCACTGGCATGAATAAGGAAATACACACTAACTCTCAGTTTGGGCGCGTGAAGATAATCAGAGCTCAGTACATCCCCAGGCGACTTAGAGGAGCGATCATTGTTTTCATCTACGCTCCCTTTCGGCTCCTTAACCCTTTGACAATGAAAAGGTTTTAAGGCACCGAGGTATCAAGTTGCCTGTTGTCGTTATGCTGTTTTTTTACATTGTGGAAGAGGTTATCTCGTATTTTTCATCTAAGGGGGTTAATCTGGCAACATGGGGTTCTCACTCACTCGACTCTGACAGTGACTGAAGGGTTATCTCCCAATGAGTCAGCATATATACATGGTTGTAAATTCTGACTGATACAATCAGCCGTGCATAATCTAGATTTTGAGAGTCGGTTCAACGAGAGTCATTTTTATCTACACAGTGCCAAATCAGAACAGACGCTATCTCAGGGCTGTACAATATTTTTGTAAACAGACCCAACAGTCGCCCAGTGGTGTGCTGGTTTGTACTGTCACCTCACAGCAGAAAGGTTCCTGGTCTTTCTGAGCAGAGTCTGCACGTGTATGTGGTTTTTTTCCAGGTACTCCGGCTTCCTTCCACAGTCCAATGACATGCAGACTCGAAAGAGCCCAGCCAAACCAGGATTCGAACCAGGGAGTCCCTTGATGTGAGGCGACAGTCAATTATCTGCTTAGTAAACTTTACACAAGGTGATACCATGTCAATGTAATAAATCAGGGGGTAGAAGTCCCCCTATTTTCTTCTAAGCGATATAAATTTTGTATAAATCTTGTATATTTGGACATAATAATAAAAGGAACGGCTCAAGTAGCCTGTGACTCAGTTCCCTTTTTACTTCAGAGCTATTGAAAAGAATCAAATCATTCATGATTGATACAAACCCCTAATGCAACCTGACAAATAAAAAAGGAAACATTATGTTTCACACTATTATATTATTGTATTATTAATGCAAATTTCTGCACTAATTGGAAACAGTTGCCTGCTTTAAAACAAACTAACCTCTACCAACCTCGAACATTTGCTGTATAAACGTACAGCGTGAGCTTTATCCTCATTTTACAGATACGGTAATATCCTCCAGTCCACCCCAGAGGCATCATTTAATTATTTTGTATTTTATTTATTTACTGAAAACAGGCTCTCAAGAGAGACATTCAATGTAACTGAACAGAAATAAAGTGAGCTTAGCAATTATTAGCCACATGTAACAAAACGCAAAGTAGCCACAGGAAGTAAAACAGATTTATCAGCGTGAAATCAGCAGAGGAGGAATTTAAACCAGGGTTCCACGCTCGCACACCCCCGCAAACACAAGCCCCTAAATGCATTCTGAGCCCTCATGCACCATTACTGGTGCTGATATGAAGCGAGTTGCAAAAATCACTGCAATTTTCTGAGCCTTTGTAATAATAATGAAAGGAAGCTTGACCACCCACTCTGCAGCTGTACAATGCAAAATCCTTGGACCTACAGCTACACACACACACACACATGTAAGCACAGATATAATTTGCACACAAGATCTTCAAGCTCGGCCGCCACATGTCTGGAAAGCTGCAAATTAGACACGAGGGAAAATGTTTAACACTTAAACAAAAACGGTGAGAAATACAGAGATAAGCAGCAGCAACATGTTGGTGTATTTGTATGAAAGTTAATGAGTTAAAAAAAATGTTGTGTTTACTTTCGAAGACACCAGCTGTCTTTGTAAATGATGACACACACACACACACACACACACACACACACACACACACACACACACACACACACACACACAGACGTGCCTTCATGACTTCAGAGGACATTACATTGATTTACATTATTTTCCTGGAGACTTAGTGTAACCCTAACCCTGACTCTATCAGTAATATTAACCTAAACTTAACCTAAACCTTACCTTAACCTAAACTTAACCCTAAAACATGCTTTAACCTTAAAATGTAATAATATGTCAAGAGAACTGTAATACCTGCACCCCCTACCCTAACCTTTAACATCAAAACTAAATGCCGAACCCAAACCCTATAAGCTAAACCTAATTCTAACCCTAAAACCAAGTCTTAACCCTCGAACAGCCCATTAAAAGTGAGTCAGAAAGTGAGGACCGGTCAAAATGTCCTCAATGTCCCACAAAGTTACCTGTAGAAATACACACACACACACACGCTCAATCAACAATTAAGCTTGTACTTCACTTTAACCATGAGTTCAGTCATTTCTCCTCCACGGTTTCTTCCTACTTTGTTGTTGCAGATTAAAAAACACAATTTTTTAGTTCTCTACATCATCAACAGTGGGAAAAATTAGTTTAATGGTGATTGGACAAACTAAAGCTGAGGCATTACATAATGATTAAGACAGATATTAACATCCGCGTATATCCCTCTGTCTATAATAAAGAGAAATTGCCACATTCTTCAGTGATGTAATTACAATGATTTTATTGCTTGAGAGAGAAAGAAAGAGAGACTGATTTATACAATATACAATTAATGCAAAGTAGCGTTGGTTAGTTTCCAGCTGGTCGCAACAAGGCTTTCACTTTTCTTTTTTTGCAGTCTGACTGCATGAACTCTCTCTTGGCCTTCGGCTGTTCTTGTGTTCTTCAAAAACCAATTACTTCACAAACCTTGCAGCACTGCCTCGATGATTATGCATGTGATAAAAGCCTTGTGCAGCTGGTACTACTGACTTGGCCGATCAGGGGAATTGGAGCAACGTCCACTTACACAAACCACCACAGAAAAGCTGGATGGGTTTGCTCCTTCGCGGTCGTGGGTATGGGCAGGGCATGTCAATTTAATTTTCAAATAATCTTCTGCTTTGATTGTAAGAACACACAACGTAGACCAGATTCAAATTGGCTTCAATATTAACTTTCAAATGTAGGTTCAGACCAATTTCACTCGAAAAAAATAAACCAAGAAATCATCCCTCTTGAAAATTTTAGGAATTCAGGATGAAGAACTACCCACAAGAAAATCCCGTATGGGTTCAGTGACATCATTACAATGCTTTGTGGTTGTTATACAAAGGCTCCTGCTTCAAGTGAAAAGAACCATTTTATTTGAGAGTCTATAAGCAGAAAAGGGAGGCAGCTTCAAATGAACAAAGCAAACAAATTACCTGCCAGATCCCGGCCGGTCTGCTCCTCACCAGGCGTTATCTGTGCCTCCATTATTTGATAGCCTATGATCTAAATGAAAGTGGACTGACAGAATTATACGGGTGCGATTTTACCATGACCCAGACTCTGTTTACAGATCAGTGCCGACTGGGGAGAAGGAGGAGGTACAAGATAAGCAGAGGTCTCTTTAGGGAATTAAAACCATGCCGGGACAATGCAGTTTGAGCCCATCTGTAAACAGAGCATGTAGTGAGTGACACAAGACAGATGATGAGTAAAGAGGTAATATAAATACGAAAACTGGAAGAATACAAACACCTTAGGGTGAAAAAGAGGAGCCATACACGTGGAAGACACATACGAAGATGTCAACTTGTAAAGAAAACGAGATTCGAGAGCTTCCGGTGATGAGAGCCAACACCTTAGTCGATGTGCTCTAAACAAAAACACATGATCTCCTTAGCAAAATGGATACTCTATGTTATGCTTCCTATGCCCTACCCAGCTGCCACCCCTCGCCTGAATGTTCCAAACATTTTCCTGTTGTTATGAACACGTCTGGCCAAGATAATGACCTGCGATGTCCTTTATATATGAAAGGCAAACTCCGTAGGAATGTCCACACTCAATATTCTAGACATTTTCTGCAGTTCTTGCAGTCAGGGGATTTTTTTTTTTAGCATTTTTGCTTATAACAGCTGCCTTCAGCTTCTGAAAACCACGAGAGCAGAGAGAGAGAAGCAAACAGTTCAGTTTTGGGAAGGAAAAGCAAAACAATGAGGTGAAAGATTCTACAAAAGAAACAGTGGTGGCGGTGGTGTCGTTCTGACTTATATGACTCTGTGAGTTTCTGAAGGACAAGAAGAGAAACAATAGTTTGGGTGGTGGATTTGGAAATCAATCTGTCAGAGTAGTCATACACACACACACACACACACAAACACACAGAGCCGCTGCCAGTCCGGGGACTTGCCTATTGACTGTTTTTGGCCTAAAGACGGCAGAACCACTCCAGCAGGCAGAAAATTCTGTATTTTTCATGTAAATGCAGCTCGCTCGTTGTTTTGGAGCCAGAGAAAATGCAGGCTCTCCAACTTTAAAAGCCATTATTGCCATTACCAGTGCTCCATGCTGCCACTCTGCTCCAACCACAGTCAAACGACAACATTGCGTTGATACTGGGAGACAGTTTTCAGCTTCCGGATGCATAGCTTACAACCACGTTACTTTAAAATCTGAGATGCCACACTGGGATATTTCCAAGCCTCCTGCTGGAGGGTGTCAATTAAATGTGAAAAACACAATCCGACTTTTCCTCTGAATTGTCCTGGTGCTATGAAGGGAGCAGGAATAACTGAGATTTTGCTTCATCCTAATTATGCGAGAGGCTTCGATGAACACATTCGGCCTTTTTTTCTATACAGAGGAAGTATGTGTCCGATGGCAGCCTCGAGAACATGGAGCCGGTGGGAATAAAAAAGAACCTCGAGCCAGTGGCCATATTTAGAAACAGAGAATGCCAGGTGGTGCAATGTGTGTGTTAATGGGCTTGAACAATAATTATTTCTCCTGCAGTTGAGAGAGAAATACGCACAGCCTCCTCTCTCGGGGCCGATCGTTTCAAACCCGAGCCGAGTGTTTGTGTGCCAATTTTAAATATCAATGGTGGAAGATGCCCTCGTTTGGCCATTAAGCGAGTGTGTGAGTGTTTTTAATGGCAGTGAAAATTGTCACTGCTGTTGAAGAAGATTTGGACTCGTGTTACCTGCATCTCCCCCAGTAACCAACAAAGATGTGACTCATCTCTTCTCCAACTCGTGTTTGTGATTGTGCACAAGTGAGCTTTTGGGTATACATGTTTGCGCTTGGTCATTGTTAGTGTGAGGCAGCAGCCGGCAACGATCCCATTTGTGAAACCTGGATTCTCAGGTGAAGCAATTTGTGTCGCTGCTTTGACCGTAGGGGGGGGGGGGAGCCAAGCTAACTGCAATCTGCGGTAATGTGTCATCTGGCACAGACCTTTACAGGATCTGAGTGACAAGAGAGCTCTTAGACACAAGATACCCAGGGTTCATTCATACACGGAAGCTGCCAGGATTTTTATGCTGACACACAAGATAATTGCACGGTCTGACTGAGCTTCAGAAGCTGCCCTGAAACACAAGGACACATGGAGCCCTTTAAAAAAAGACTGTGCCACAGCTTTTTGGGACCATTAAAAGATGATCAAACACACCAGTGAGAGGCAAACTAATTGACGTGACTTCTGCACGTCCATAAGGCAGAGTGGCACAGGATTGGTTAAAGCCTCCCACACAGTCACTACTGGCTTATGCGAAATACAAGCTGGTATTTATAATGCAGAGTGAGTCTTTGGACTGAAATGCTCAGAGCGGCTTTTCGTACCTTAACATTAACGTTGAAATGATCAATTAGCTCGGAGCATTTTCACAATTTATGGCCCCACAAGGTGTTTGATGACCCTGGAATGGTTTTATCCGTCTTATTTTCTACATGAATTATTTATATGGTCTATATATATATAGCTGGGAGTTCAGTTTTATGTTGCTACAAACAGGTTTTAAACCATTTGAGTGGTATGGCTCTAAGGCTTCTGTTAGAAATTCTACTTCTTTTTCATCTTATTCCAATCTTACTTGAGTTTTACAGTGTGATGCCTGCTGCACACTAAATGATTTTCAGTTTTTTTATAATCCTAAATGATTTTACCTGGGAGAACAAAGATGGTTTATAATCTTTTCATCACGAGAACACACACATCCAGTCGAGACGCAGGACCACACATTTGGCGTTTAAACAAACTAATCTCAGAGTGGTGGTTCCAGACACTTGGGATCTCACTGCAACATCGATCCAACGTGACTTCAGGATAAAAACAAACATGGGGGTTGCGGCTGTTTGTGTAATGTTTTGCACAAACACCAGGACACAAGCAAACAAGCGCTCGCACTGTTGCCACAATTCCTTCCTGGTCAGCTTGCTCTCATTGGCTATTGTGGGTTCGCCCCCCCGATTTCTCTTCATTCTAAACAAGCCTCCCTGATATGAAATCGACATTAAAAACATGATACACCTGCATGCTTATTGTATGTTAGTGTAAGATGAGATTTATTATGTTGATTACTTTATTTTACTCAGGTTCATGTTTGAGAATGTAAATAATTTAAATAATGGTAATTAATTAATCATTAAACAGTAGTGTTTTCTGCTCTTCAATTTAGATCTGGAACTATATAACTTTACACACATTGAATTTGAGTGATGTTTAAAACTGGCAGTGATGAGATGTGAGATTTTCCACTTTGGTGGTGGCGAGTTCAACTTTACTCACATCAGCCTTAAAGTAAGTTGTAATCAAGGATAGGAGGGAAAACCCTGTCTATACATTTCCATTGTCATTGTGTGCAAGTTAGCACATGTTGTTTAACCACAGCCTGAAAGACCTGCTAGCTAAGTGAAACTCTGAATCGTGTTACAGGGTTCAAGCAAATTCTTATTTGCTCGGGCGGTATTCATTTATTGCCCATTGTTCGTGTCTCAGCGGTGAGAACATCCAGGCTCCGTCTGCCTCTGAGTGGAAATGCACACACTCCACAGACTATAATTACAAGTCTGAGCAAAAACTGAGCAAACAAGAACTAAATCTAAAAATATACAATCTCTTCTACAAGCTTCTGCAGCATATGCAGGATGTATGAATGCAATCACCCTGCATTATGGAGCTTTTAATGTTGGGGTTCTTGTTGTCACTGGGAGAGAAAGCTGGTGATTCAGCTAGCTGGTAATTTTTGGAAGCTGTGGCTTTTGTGCTGGCGCTGTTTGTGCCAGTGTTGTTGAGACTCAAGGCTGCTCGAGCATGAACAGTCTTCTTCTGAACATTTCACATCACGTTCATGGCTGCAACCCTCCAAGCACAAACTATGAGCTGCAAAACAATACCATTAGATTCAAAGATGTTGGCTGGCAATCAAATTAACTGATCTCTTGTTTTTTTCCGTGCGTGTGTTGGAATCTGCCTCCACTCCCCTCTCACCAGTTTTTTCAGCACCTGAGGCAGATGAATGGAAACTGGCTTTTAGACGGCAACTTTTTGGGTCTGTTTCTATTCCTGCGTGTGTGTGTATATGTGTGTAAGACACAAGCACTAACTCTTATCAGTAAACAGCTATTTTCAGTTACTATACCTTATTCGGTTTTTCTCATTACTAATTTGAGTAAATGCTGTTCCATTATGAGAATCTTACCACACTGTAATCAAAATTTCCCAGTTATTTGAGATATTTGGTTTCACCTATTTTAAAAAGGCAGATGTACCAATAATATGTGGCAAGTATAAAACCCCAAAAATACAGTTTTGGCACATGTATGTATGTCATTTATTTTGCACTCAAACATCCCAAATGCACAATTCACAAGAAAAAGATTAATACCAGACTATTATCTGGTGAACAGAGCAAAGTTTTCTCTGTTCACCGGGTGGATACAGAAGCCTGAACCCTCCGGAAAGAACTTCATATAACAAATCAAAGTTGACTCTAGTAGCAGATATCGACTGTATATAAAGATGGACGACGTGTCTCCACTTCCTCCCACTATCTAGCAATGAAGCAATCAAAATACCCAGATACAAACGCCACCACCTTGCACATTTGGAGCTAGTCTGCGCAGTTGTTATCGGAAGATGGAGTGAGACTTGAGTCAGTCTCAGCCGTCAATCCTGACCTTTCACCCTGTTTGGATAACATCGATAACATCAAATAAAAAATATACTCATCAGAAACATGAATACTTGAACATACAACTCTACGATATGTAAATTATGAAATCATCTTTGAGAAAAAATCCATTTAACCTTTAACTTTAAGTTTTTGGTTTGGTCCAATGTCCAATCCACTTAAATGGAGGAGGCACGGAGGAGGAGCTATACTGCAGCCAGCCGCCAGGGGGCGATTGAGACGCTTTAGCTTCACTTTTGGGGACCAGTCATGTTGTCCTTATCTGTGGTTGGAGACAATATATAAGCCTTGGTCTCCAGTGAATGAATCAAACACTATAGATACATTCACACCATGAACTCCTCCTCACAGCTTTTTGCTGCACTGTTATAAAAAAAAGACCATCATACAGAAATTGCTGCTTTGGTCGAGGTGCAGGTGTGAAAGTCTTGTCAGGACCTGGGAAAATGAACTTTTTACGACTAACAAGCATTTCCTCTGTAGCTAATTCCTCACAGAGTTTATTACTTTGTGCCTTTGAGCCCAAAGACAAGCAGCTTAGGTTATTTTTTTAGGTCTCTAAATTATCTGTATTGGTTTGAATGTGAGAGTGAAAGGATCTGTACGCTGGTCCTGTCGTGGACTAGCGAGCAGTCCAGAGTGTACCACACCTCTCGCCCCATGTCGGCTGGGATTGGCTCCCCCCGCAACCCTAAGAAGGTGTGAATGTGAGCTTGGACGGTTGTTTGGTTCTTTATGTCGGCCCTGCGACGGACTGACGATGTGTACAGAGTGTACCCTGTCTCTTGCCTAGTATTTGCTGGGATTGGTGCGAGCCCCTGCACGACCCTTAAAGAACAAGAGTTATAGATGACCTGCTGCCATAAAACTCACTAGTGCACCAAATCCAGCAAATTCCAGGCCTGAAAATAGTTCTCAACAAATTAAGTAAAGTCAACACTGTGCCGAGACCTTCCACTAAAAACTTAAAATACTCTGAGTGCTTGTTATTGCTTAAATTAACAGGTATCTGAACCATGCCAACTTTATGGGTTTGCACATCAGTGATTGCCAGGCAACACCAGCGTACTAGTTGTGCATGCGGTCCTGCTTTTAAGGCTTCAACAGAAGGAAGGTGGTGCAGCTGCGTCTTTTATTGCTCGGCCTTCAGAAGGAAACCTGTGCTTCCGGCTCCAATTATGTGTGTTTTACCACAAAGCCATAGGGCTGGAAATGATTAGGGAATAATAATGCCATGATGACATTAGAGAAGTCGTGCCATCCCGCTGTCTCTCTTAAATGACTAATGATGAGCACAGCGCTCTCATGTTATACAAGTGTGACCCGAGGTTGTTTCGCGCTTTCACCACTGTTCCCACGCTGAGGATAGAACATTTGGTTCAAATTATTTGTGTTGCTCTTGATATGCAATTGTGTAGGTGGGAAAATACAATAGCTGATTTGTTTTGGAAATAATGGACTGCAGCTCAGGGAAACAGAAAATGTATGTTTGAATGCTCAAGTGCTTCTTCATCCTCCAAGGATCATCCTCTTCATCCTCTATAGAGGAACAGCAGTTCAAGTGATCAAAGTGACACAGTAAGATTTTAAATTCATGTAAACAAATTAATTAAAGAACTGAAACACTCATCAGGTTGTCCTGCAAGCTATTATTCTTTTGAATCTGTGAGTACATGAGATGTGACACTCGCAGACACGCTAGTGATTCAAATGAGCCCTAATCACCACCCGAGCTGTGTTGTGACCATAGGTTGTGACACATTGGAGGCTGGCGTCTCTGCAGGAGTGTCATCACAACTTCAGCATCTTTCACTGATCTGATTCTTCGCAGCCACATGACTGCAACACTGTGACTTAAACAGTCACAGAGCCAGAGGACTGACTGATGGAGTCAATTCTCTCATCTTTTCTTAAAGGTTAAAATCTGAGAGATCCCAGTGTGGCTTAAAGGTCGTACTATTGAGATGGATAATGTACAACCTTAATGGAGCAGAAAGTCATAATATTACCACAATAAAGTCACAATTTAATTAGAACATTAGAAATAGCACAGTGTAGTTGTATGCCTCCGCAAACCAGTGCACTTTCAGTCTGCATCATGTTTTTTACCAGATTCATGTGAGGTCACAGTGACTTTTACCTTTGACCAATGAAATCTAATTACTTCATCTTTGAGTCCAGGTGACAACTGTTCAAACTTTAAAGAAATTCCCTCAAGGTGGAAGTGAGATTCAAGAGGACAAAAACATGTTTTGTGAGGACACCTTAAACTTTGACCACCAAAATCTAATCAGTTAATCCTTGAGTCCAAGTTAACATGTGCGTCACATTTGAAATAATTTCCTCGAGGTGGTCCTGAGATATTAAATTCACAAGGCAAAAAGTGTGCTTTTTGAGGTTGTGAACAAAACTTAATTAGTTTATCCTTAAGTCCAAGTTCATATTTGTACCAAATATGAAACAATTATCTCATGGCATTGTTGAGATATTGCATTTACGAGAATGGGAGGGACCGACTGACTGATGCACACACATATGGACATACGTTGGGACAAATGGACGGACAGACAACCCAAAAACATAACGTATATGGCCACTGGCTTTCGTCAGCGCAGAGGCATAAAAAATACATCATAAAAAGACATATTTCAGGAAATAAGCAGCAAGGAGACCCATGTTTGCCAGAGTTCAGCTCCTTCTGGATCCCAAATCTTGAACCAATCTCATTGTTCCTTGAGAAACAATGAACCTTTGAATATCATAAAGGTGTAACCAACCATAACCTCACAGTTGACCTCCACAGAAGAGGTAGGTATTTGTTATTTGTGAAACTTACACTAAAGTATCAAGGTCCTGACCAATTCTACACTTGAACAAACATCAGTGAGATAAGAGCTACTTAAAATGACAGAAACCATCTTTGAGAAAAATGTATTGATAGTGAACTTTGACTTTTTATTTTGGTCCATGTCCCATCCTTGACCTATACTGTAGCCAACCACTAGGAGGCGACCATTATGATTTGGCTTCACTCTTGGGGAGCTGTCAGTTGCCCATATCATATACAGTATGTGTGTCGTACCTGTAACAGCAGCAAGCTCCTGAGTTCAAATGTTGAACCTCCTGAATACAGTTTACGCTGTCATTGCAAATTTGTTCTCCTGCAGCGTAGTTCAAACACACAGGAGTCAACTGCACTGAAAACTCAAACAAATTACCATGGGTGTGTAACATCAGTTTAACTCAGCTGCATTACTTCAAGGACCCTGTCATTTACACCTCAGGCCGGGGTACAGTCACGCTGTACATCTGGTGTGTTTCCAGCCTCCACAGTGTAATGAATGCAAAGTTATTTCTGGGTTCTAGTCACTCCAATCGAAAGGTGAACAGTGGATGTGTATCACTCACAGGCAGGATGTGCGGCCATCGGGTGGGTTTAAGCTATCTCTCATAAAACTGTATTATGAATTGTGTACATTATAATTCCATGTTAACAGACCTAAATATTCGCATTAATCTCAGCTCTGATTACGTGAAACCACTGTTTCAAATCTTTGCACCGAGACAAACGCATTGTGTGGCCACAAAAACAACACTGAATAAAACATAAGATTCTCAGCGAGCAGGCCACACTGATGTAACCTCCTGTTATCGTGAGCTATTTAGAAATTCTGTGTTATCTAAATGAATAGCAGACAACACAGCGGCTCTGCAGTCTTGCAGAATACCTGCAGAGCTCGTGTGCTGACCTTGTTACATAACTCGCATGATTGCATAGAGGAGCGAGTAAAAAGGGGTGTACAGTAGTGGGAGGAGACCAGCGAATCCTGTACTTTCATTCCACTGTTGCAAACTTCAAATAAACAGAAGACAGTATCTGCTGCTTTCTATCGTACTGCAGTGGGCTATGTATTTTGCTTGGGGAAGCACAACTACTGCAGATATGTTATTGAAGTCAGTTATTATAATCGATGGAATTATGCGATGTCCAGTAGCTAATAAGTACGACTGAGTATTCGGGCCACTTAAAACTTAAGTGGTAAGACTATGAGAAAAGTCATGAATTTATGAGAATGAAGTCGGATTATGATGAGATCAAACTCATACATTTACAAGGCATGTTGTCCATCTTTATATAGGCTACATTCTGTGATGAAAACAAACATATAATCATGACATTCATTATATTGAGTATTTAATTCTCCTTTCCACTGAAACACATTGTTAAAAAAGACCATTGTTTTATCCTGAGAAACGTTTGTGTTATAATTCAGTCATAACAAAACTCATTCTATTTCTTAAACAGTCTATTATAACTACATTATATTCATGACTCATGATTTGCATACGTATATAGACAGTAGATTTACGACCTAAGGATGTAGTGGCTTTTATAAGGAAACAATGAAAATGAAAAATGTAATCTAAATGTTTTGAAATTGTTTTATGGTAGCTTTAAAAGTTTTCAACAAAATCTTTAATCCGTGTATTAAATATCTTATTTTTACTCTATTATTGAAGTCTCAAATTGGGCAAATAATACATATATAAGGAGATTAGATTTACAAGAATAAACTCATAATATTATGACAGAAAAAAGTCATGTATGTATTTATATTTATATAATATGACTTTTTTCTTGCAATATTATGACTTTATTCTCAAAATCTCAGATATTTTTTTGCCCTTTTCGTGGCCTTATACTCGTAAATAAGCAAGTCAGTATCGAACTGGCTGATTCCGTGGAGTTCAAGGCAGTTCCACCACATGCATAAGTAAACCCTGATCATAGTTCATTCATTTCTTCAGTCGTGACATGAAATATAATGGGATGTACAAAACACAGTGGTTGCTAATTAGCAACAACAGCTTTGACTGCAGTTTCTCTTTGAGGGGATCCTAATTACATCTCTTCGAACAGAGAATGGGAACGACGCTGGGCGTGCAGCTTCACTATTTGAAAACAATGACACGGTGCAGATGGAGACATGATTAGAAACAGGTTGGAGGAAAATCAGGTGAAGGCTGTCCTGGCACCGAAAGATGGAGCTACGGTTTTGTGAGGTGACAGGAAAGTCAGTGTAGGACTTGATGAATGAATAAACACAATGATGAATCAAGATCCCCCTTCAAAAAGTGGATTAAGCCTCAGCCCACGAGCGCAGAGCTCGCCCTGCACTGCCTGCAGAGCCTCTCTGTCTCCTTCAGCTCAGCAAGCATGATATTACAGTATTGTTTGCTTTTGACAGCAGCTTGTTCAAGAACCCAGAGGAGAGGACGCGGCTACATTTACACCACATTTTATTAAATTTGATCATATTATTAATTATTCAGGCATTTACCAAACAGTTCCTAAAATGTGATTATGGACTTCAGTTGCTAACAGGGAGAGTAGTTCGAGCCTGCATACTGTAAGTCACTCATACTATACGTTTTTTAAGAGGAAATTCTCACGTGTTTGTATGATAGATGAGATAGTGTTTCCTCATTTCCTGTTTTTACTGAGCGTTTTTATTTCTTCTAGTTCTTTTCAGCCCATGTTTTGTTTGTGTGTGTGTGTTATATTTTTTTTGCATGAAAACTACTATATAAATAAAGTCTGATTGATCGATTGATTTATTGATTTACATTTAGTCCAACATCTCTACATGTCAAGTTTGTCTCCATGTCATTATTATAATGAAAGCTCTTCTTCTATCATATTTTAGTATAGTAATTAAAATACTTTATTTGATATATGACATTTAATACTATATTTTGTGTAGTATGTAGTATTTTAGTAATCCCATCATATTCTCATAATATCTACATTGTCTAAACTTTAGTCAAAGCTGAATTCACTCTCATTTTCATTATTACATTGCAGGTTTGTAAACCTGTATATCGTCAGTGGAGAAAGCAAAAATGGTGCATTGCTGCAGAGTGAAGAAGTGGATTATAACCTTGAGTTTACAATAAGAGCAGACAACTTCAGACCCTGCTGATCAAGTTAAGATGAATCCCTGCATGCACCAACCTGTCAAATATAAAGAATATGAGAGGAGTGAACTGCTGTTTTGACATTTTCATTTACTAATAAATTATTCATAGCACAAAATACAAAATACAAAATTACAGGCTGATTTAGAGGAGAATGTACTGTTGTTGTTTTATTTTTGCATTCAGTAGTTTTTGCATATTAGCAATACTAAATCCGTGGTGTCAAACTTAGCCTGAAATAAAAGTTTACCCGAGCAAAAACAAAATACATTCTCTGAATAAGAGAAATACAAGTGTCAGGAAAACTGGAGAATTATTTTCTGGCAGAGACTAAAAATCTAAAAACTTTTAAATGCACTTCAAACGAGTTGAGTTTAAGTTGAAGCTTTCAGATTTTAAAGCTGAGGCTGCAATAATACAAGCATATTCCAATGGTGGATATAAGCATCTACTACATAAATAGGATAATTATGCAACTTAAAAACACTGATTTCTCAGATATATATCATAAAAATGTGCATTTATGCATATCTTTCGTATATGCTCATGTTGACAATGGTCAAACTGATTTAACGACTCCGAGAGGCTCCCAGCGTTTCGTAAAGACAGAGCATAAACTCCCTTATGATGGTGTTGTGACTACCCAGAGTTACTCGAGCACAATTCTCTCAGGGAACATGAGAGCTCTCCCCGCCCACCGCACAGCTACTTGACAGGGAGCCCTGAGAGCAACTGCAGCAGATGTATTTCAGGAAGGAAGACTTTGTTTTGTTTTTCAAAACCGAGCATTGTAAGAATCCGTTGCAGAGCTGGTGGCATCGATTTTTTCTTGGGAGCGACAATCCTGGTCGAGACTTTTTTCGAAGTTTGTCAAATAAAGTGCTCACACAGCCACACGCCAGGACTACATCTCTAAGGAAATTAAACATTTGTCCGAGAGTCACTCCACCTCCCAGCGTCATCTTTTACTCTGTCGATACTTGATTAGATTGAGGTTTTGTATCGTTTAGCAGCAGCCATTTTGGTTCCCGGTGACTAATATGAGCTTGAGCCTGGCTGACGTGTTGTTGTCACTGTACTGCTTTATCACTGCGGCCAAGACGAGTGGCTACACTGCAGATAAAGTACAGCCCAACACCCGTGTATTTTTCTTTTCAGCCTTAAGATCTTATTTTTCATTGAAACAGAGTGTATTCCACAGGTGTGAATACTAAACCACCGAGGTTCAGATGATTCAAAGGAATGAAAAAACGTGATTTCACCAAGGACAAGCAGATGTTTCACCGCACCATCGATTTATCAAACCCACTATATGAATCAGTTCTTTTCAGTTGCATTAGCGTTGGCATCTCTCTTGTCAATCCCCACTTGCACACGAGCCCACACATCGCATCCGAAACCGTCCACGTTTCATCTCCGCTAGCACGCCGAGCCAATCTGCATCCTAAAGAGGGGAGTTTAAACATCAGTCAAGTGTTTTCTCACAAGAAACAAAGTGACGACACATTTACATAACATCCAGCTAAACAAACGGCGGAGGGAGCCGCAGTGTTCGGAGGGAGGTGAGATTGATGGAAAAAAATGCAACACAACACCTCCAACCAGACATCACGAGCCAGCTCATTTTATAACCAGCGATTTCCAAGTCCTTAATTACGGCCATCATCCGGATATTTCCAACGTGACATCCGAGGGCTTGTTTTACATGAGAGGGCTTTTCTGCTCGTTTCAACTCGTTAATGAACCTTTCCATCGCCTCTGCACGAAACCTCTAGCGGGTTTTACACTTTCCCTGGAAAATGAAGTGAACGTATTACTGTGATACTGTGAAATAACTTGTTAATGTGAGAAAGAGGTAGTTTTTTATATATTTTCAAAATTCACACTGCCTCTTCGGTATTGGGCATTTCATACAGTGCCCAGAAACACATAATGCTGCTCCAAATCTTTACAATAAAAAACAGGGTCTGTGTATAATAAGTTATAGATAAGCAAATTAGTATGATGTCGTTAAAAATCAAATACAGCAAATTGTATGATAAAAAAATGTAAAAGCAAAGAAAGCAAATAATACAACATCACTTAAAAGCAATGGTAAAAGAAAAGGATAAAAGATGTGTAAATAAACAAATAATAGCAAAACAACATTCAAGTAAAAGTATATTTGTAGTATGTAAAGATGGACGATACGTTTCCTCTTCCTCCCACATATTTTGAAATGAAGCTTAGATCCAGAACATGAAAGCCGCCATATCTTGGGCATTTGGAGCCAGAGTCTGCCGGAGCTGAGATAGTGAAATACCATTGAAACACGGCTGGACCAATCATTAGTCAGCCTCACCTGCCAATCATGTTTCAACCCATTTTCATAGCATCAAATAACTGATTAAATCAAACTCACAGGAAAAATTACTAAAACAAACATCACTGTTATAAGAACTTCATAAAATGGCTGAATCCATATGAGAAAATTAATTTCAATTTAATGTGCACTTTGATTTTCATAGTTTGGTCCATGTTCCATCCCCTAATATAGAGGATGCACGGTTTATGACCGATACTGTAGCCAGCCACCAGGTGGCGATTGAGACGTTTTGGCTTCACTTTTGAGGAGCTGTCATGTCATCCATCTTTATAAAGGCAACATTCTACAATTAAAAAACTGACAAACAATCATGACATTCAGAGGTTTTTAATAAATCTTAATGGTTTCAGTCGACTGGTAAAGGTTTTCTTAATTTTGAGTATTTAAGTGAATAGTTCACCCAAAAATGCCGACACTATGCCGATGGAGCGGTGGGTGAAGTGTTTGAATCCACAAAACACTTCTGGGGTTTCAGGGCTAAACAGTGTTGCAGCCAAATCCAATACAATTGAAGTAAATGGTGACCACTTCTTAAAACGTTAAAAAAAACAAAAGAAAAAAATATAACATGCCTCTAAGGATGTAGGAACTTATGTGAGGAAATAATAATATTTGAAAAAAAATTTCGAACAAAAATGCAAGTTACATGTTTTAAAGTGTATTTAACATATTTAAAAAATGTTCTACCCTATTATGGAATTGGGGAAGTAGCAGATATTAGGAGATGAATGTTTTAGGTCACACACAGACACATGCTTGACCTCACATCAGATGACCGATGATGCTGCTGCAGAAAACAATGATGTGGTTCTTCGCTGCTGGTGAGTGCTGAGCTGTTATTATCTCATGTCTGTCCTCACACCTCCTCCTTGTACTGACGCACCTCTCTCAGCTCTGTCTGTGGCCAGGCAGCGCGCTCACGCTCTGCGCGCCCCCGCTCTCTCACACACACACGCTCTCTCCATCCACACACTAACCGGGTGTCGGCGTGAGCGTCGCGGTGCCGTGAATGGGCTGAAGTGGGGAATGTGATATTCTTCTCTCACAGCCTGCCGTTCTCCTGTCATTTATATCCACGGAAGCCGGGTGAGTTCATTTCCCCCCCCCTCAGCGGGTTAAACACTGATGAGGAGTGTGGAGGCTGACAGGGAAGCTCTCTGAATTCGTGGAGCTGAGATTGTTTAATTACTGGACATGTCATGTGTTTTGTGTTTAATTGATATGGGCTTTAATGTGCTGCTGCTGCCATGTTAATTAATTGGTTCCTTATTGCACTCGTTGTCTCTGAAGGGCTGTGCCTCCACCTTTGTGCACAGCAGAACTATTCCCATGCATATAATATGATAAAGTCAGCGCTGAATTGACTTCAGAATAATGTGGGATTTTATGCAGAAATGCATGATCAGATTTTTTTATGAACGTGGCTCCGATAATTGTTTTTTTTCCCTCTCAGATTCAAGACAATGACTAATAATCCAGGGGTGGTTTTAATTATGTAACAGCATGCAGTTACCTGCTGTAAGTGATTTGTGTTAGATTGGTTTCTATTGACTGCCAATTGCCTGGACCTGGTTCACTAATAGGTGGTAATGATGGGGAGATTCCTCTTCTTCCAGGGGGTCGATTTGAGAGCAACGCCTCACTAGTGGTTGTGTGTGTGTGTGTGTGTGTGTGTGTGCGGGTTCGTGTGCGTGTGCGTGTGTGTGTGGGAATGCCCGATGTTTCATGTTGAGCTCAACATCTGGAGGTAGACCGGACTAAAAGTCAGCAACGTGGTGGTGGGATCCAACTGGGAACCAGTTTTGCTGCAATGGTTCTTTGATGAAAGGGTCCACTTAGGAAGCTCTGAGGGACCAAGCCAACGAAGATCAAACCCACGACATCATCACTACGTGTGGTCGAGAAGGGGTGTGTGTGTGTGTGTGTGTGTGTGTGTGGTAGAAATAATGGGAGAAAGATGGTGTGTGCATGTGTGTGTTGCAGCATTTGTTTTCGCCAAGTGTTAGTGTGTTAGAGAGACAGTGAGGGAATCACACGGGTGAGTGACTTGAAGGCTTTTTGTACCTGCATTCCCATGACTGAGCACACACACACACACACACATCTAACTGTGTGTGGCCCTGCAACCTTCATGACAGACAAGAATGTCAATAGTGGATGCTGCGTTAGTATTCTGTGCATGGCAACAGTAGCCTGGTTAAGGGTGAGGTGAAAAAACGTGCTTAAGGAAGATGGGCAACAGTTATGTTTGTATTTATGTGATATAAACACTTGAGGGTGAGGGAACGCTTGTGGTTACAGTAAATAAAATTGCATGACAGTTGGACAAACCACACACTCATCCACCACCTTTCTCCTCCCCTACCTCACTACATAGAGGGCAGAGCAGCGCTGATGTAATTATGAACCAAAGTCTCAGGATAGTGGGCTGGTCCATGCGTAGTGTCTGAAATGGTTAAGGGAGGGTTTTTAATTGACGCACAGTAAAGCAGAGATTTCCCTCACACTGCAGGGCAGCGTTAAAAAAAACCTTTTCATTTACTGACATGAAATATTGAAAGGGGTCTTCACACTGGGCTCCTTATGGACAAGGAAGCACATTAACTTATGGTACTTAATTACTGGGGGACACCAGCGATGAGTGGCACAGTCAAACCAAGGACACACTTAGCGATGATATGAAGCCACGGAGCAGGAGGCATATGATGGAAGCTCTCAGCCAAGTGTATAGGGATGTGCCAGGCCTGCTTTTCCAGAATTGCAATTACAATATGGCGATGATGTTTGTTTGCTTTTCAATTTAAAATCGACGTGCTACATTGACGCCCTGTCCACAGTAATACGGATAGTTTGTAAAGCAAACTTACTCCTCTTCCTTTTAAGTCACTGAAATTGAGATTTTTTATAAACGCCTTTCAATGTGCAGATTTAAAAGATGTGGTTTCTGTGTAACCATGTGTAAAACCGAGCTTTTGGGAAACTACGTCGTCGTAACTGACTTCGCAAGCGGCAACTGTTGCTTTGTGCAACGAGCATGCGCCAGAAACACCAACGACAATGGCGTCTATATACCAGTTTCTATACACTGCACTGCGAGGTCTCATGCATTCACAGCCGTCAGCCCTTTCCCAACATTACTTGAAACACAGCGTTCTTCTCTGGTATTTGAGGGATCGTAGATGTAGACTTTGTTGCCACCTACTGGCCCGGCATGCTTGTTTGAGCATTTGTATTCATATTTGTGTTCTCGTCTAGACAGAGATATTTTGTGAAATGAACCTTGTGTGGACAGAGTGGTATAACAACACCACTCCATCATATTCATGACATAATTGGAGACAGGATACACCAGTAATTATATTACTCACTCAATTGGGCAAATGTGAAGACCATTAAACCTTAATATCTCTAAAGCCGAGACATTTGATGTCAGTCAGTTGTAAAGAAATGGCTTTAGTCTCCATTTTAGATAGAGACAGATGTGCTACCATCACAGAGTTAATAGTAACAATTATAATGATTTTCACTTCTCACAGGACTAAACGTGGGATTTAGAGGGAGAAGAGCATTCAGTATCAGCAAATGGAAAAACAAAAACAAATGGGGTGCGATGGGAAAATAACACGTCAATCATTCACAAAAGCTTTCCACTAATTCTCCCGGAGAGCATTACGGTTAGTCCAAGAGGGAAAAGATAAAAGCATCCGTTCACACTTTTAATCAATCTTTGCAGATCCCAAAATTGAGAGGTTGGTGAAAAAGTTGCAGACAGCATGCTTTATACCAAAATATACCAGATGTATGAGAGAGAAAGAGAAATGAGGAGAATATTTGAGCAGTGAATTGCAACGTAACAGCATTTCTGAAAGTATAGAGGACATATCTGTATTTGTATTGTATTTCTTACAATGATATTTAACCAGCGTTTTCCCCTGTGTTTATATTGGGTGGGTGTGATGTGCTCAGGTAAATTGGAATCGTTTATAGCCTGAGGGATCTCAGTGGTGAATTGAAAGTTTATTGTTTGTTATGGGGGCGGCAAGGACTGCACGGAGCCACCTTTTGGATCAATGCAGTGACCTGCCATCCTGAATTCATCCATCCATCCATCCAGCTCGGGTCGCGGAGGTACCCGGCCAAGTAGGATATATATTCCAGACGTCCCTCTCGCCAGCCACACTTTCCAGCTCCTCCTGATGGATTCCAAGGCGTCCCCTGGCCAGATGGGATATGTAGTCCCTCCAGCAAGTTCTGGGTCTACCCCAGGGCCTCCTCCAATGAAAGGTTCCAAGGAGGCATCATGATTGGATGTCCGAATCACCTCAACTGCCCCCTTTCAGTGTAAAGGAGCAGCGATTCCTCTCAGCGCTCCCTCCGGATGTCTGAACTCTTCACCTCAACTCCAAAGCTGCTTTAAGACACACACTGAACTCTAGATGATATAAAATTATCCGGAGGGGCTGTATGTGAGATAACAAACGTCCGAGACAGAGGTCCTGGATAATCTTGAGTTTTTCCTGCAAGCTTCTTAACTCTGGATAATATCAGCGTGAGCCCATGTGAGATTACAGCTGGATATTGTCCAGAGGATTCAACACGAGAGAGTTGGTGACGTTTCTAACATGCGACGGATGCAAATGTGAAATAAATATCTCAGGATGAAAAAAAAAGGATCCATACACGTAGAAGACATGTAAGAAGATATCCACTTTGAAAACTACAAGATTTAAGAGCCTCCGGTGATACGGGCCAACACTGGTCGGCCAAATTCCGCACCCCATTGTCTGGAGTTCATGTGTGAAAACGGCTTAAGGCTGAGCCCTGCCAACTGATGGAGAAAACTCATTTTGGCCACTTGTTTTCACAATTCTTTCACAGTATCCTATTTTTTTTATATAAAACTTATATACAGAATATGGATCTGAAGTAACTCTTTGTTTGAATGTTAAAAGCTTTTTAATATTTATAGTTTATATTGCTGGTACATGAACAACCTCCACAGCTCGATATAATTAATTAAGGCCCACTGTTTGTGTTTTTATGCTGCTGGTTTTGCTGTTACTGCTGAAGCTGTTTGCACTACAGGTTCAATCAAATGATGCCACCTGCAAAGTGGAAAGCCTTTTTGTTCTTTGAGTGGATGAGAATTTTTTTTAACTTGTGCTTCCTTGCTTGCTACTCTTAAATCTCAGTTTGTCCTTCCCTGTGACAGAGCTGTCTTTATTTCAGAGCTTAATTTCATTAGGACAGATGCTGTTTGAGTCTGAACTGTTCCTCTCTTATGGTCCAACCATGTGAATTAAATTGATGAGACAAGAACAGTAATCCAAAAAAAAAAAAACTTATTCAAGAAGGACCTTTTAACTGAGTCTGCCCTTGGGGACTTTCTGTCCCCCCCCCCCGGCTTCTAATAAACCCCAGACAGATATCCAAAGTATAGCTTTTCCCTCACGTAGCACAGAGGTGAGAGCCCCAATTAAAATCTGTCTGTATACATCTCACCTAATCAAACAATGAAAAAAGGGTCTTTTGGAGCTCTAGGTTTCCCTTATGTGTCTGTTCTGAAAAGAACTGCCTATATGTGCTTCTGTGCTACGTTTAAAAACCCATTGCCTCCAGGAACCAGTGTTTAATTAATTGTCACCAATCCATGACAGACGAGAATTCAAATGAGAGGTTTTTGTGCCAACATTACTTGCCAAAAGTATGCAAATGCTAGGCAGCTCTCATTGTTTTTTTCATAGATCTTTGAAGACATTTGAAAGGTCTTCAAACCGAAGACGGCATAAAGCAAACATAACAGCACTACCACGGGGATTCTTGTTTGTGTGTGTGTGTGTGTGTTTGGGAGAGAGAGAGTAGACACACGGCAACAGAATAAGACAGATGGAGGGAGCACCAAATTGACGGCACTTCGTCTTGTTAGCAGAAATGAATTCTAGACAAACAGTAACCGACTTTGTAAAGGTGAACTAGTAGCCGTAGAACCATAACCTTTAGGGGCTAAAGTGGACCTGAAGAGATCATCCATCAACTGGGCACATCTAATAGAGTGGCCCATGTCTGAGAGATGGCCTCTCCCTTTGGCCCCGTATATGAAATTAACTCTTAATGGAACAAGAGTAAAAGCTTAAAGCCCCGACAGCGACACCCACAGGCTCCGATGTCCCGAACATTCCATAAAACAAATGTTGGCTGGAGTGAAGGACATACTGTTTGGGACTCTGCTCATGTGAGACATTTACATGTCGTGGGGTTTATGATGCAAAGTGTGTCGTGAGAATGTAATGTCCTAGCGGGTATGTCCCAGTTCAGGGACTGCGTCATAGACTCATCCCACAAAGTTGAGTCCTTTAGAAACCTGAAGGGCAGCCAGGACATTTACATTCTCCTCCTAGTCTCCTGTCTCCCCTTATAGAAAATTAAAGCTGCTCTACCTCAACTATGTAAACAAAATAAATCATATTAACCGTAAGAATAAGGGCAAAGCCAGTTACAAAAGACGCTAAGTCATTGCAAATCAAAAGTTCCACTTTGCATAAAGAGACTTATAGGACACCCAAGGATTTTCCAGGATATTGTACTTATTGCATCATTTTATATTATTAAAAAAAAGCAAACATGTAGTCTTATATGCACCCAATTGTTTCTATAAATGTTAATTTTGTGTGAGTTAATGTAAGGGAATCCGATTAATTCAAGTTTGCTCTGGCCCATGTTTTCTTCCTGGTCCTGCAAACTCCCCTGAAATGACCCAGTCAGGGAAATAATCTTTTATCAGCAAAAGTAACATTCAACAAGTCCCCGTAATCTGGTTTATGATACAACAATACTATAGTAAAGGTTTGGTTAGCGTTAGGCACAAAAACAATTGACTAGCGACATTTGTTGACGTAGTTTCAGTAAAGACACATGGCAAATTATAATTACGCTTGAAGAAATAACAACACCAGTTGTTAAATGGAGACTGGAAACAACCAACTCGTATTATAGTTAGTTATCCATCTCGACCTAATGCATATATGGATTTTCTCGCTCTTTGATAACTGCTGAGGACTTTTTTCGAGGACAGTCACCTTCTATTTTATCACCAAGGTGTTTTTCTAAAAAGATAAGAATATTTTAAATCCTAAATATTATCAACAAATCCTGTGAAATCCAGGACTGTCTAAGAAGCCACAGCCTCATGACTCATTGACCATTGATTACAACAGTTTAACTCTAATTCATATATCAATAATAATCAATAATCACCAGAACATAACAACAGTCACAAAGTGGCTGCTAATGACACAGTAGAGACGTTTTGAGACATAAACTCCAGCTCATGGGGTCTGAACATTTTCCAACGTTTGCCTTAGATGTATGAAGAACACAAGAAACAGGAGAAATTCAGGAGAGGGATGACGCCTAAGTTAAGCAGAGGCAGGACATGATGATCAACTTTGGCTGCAGAAATTACGTGTTTTTGTTTACAGCACATTGACGTGTCTGCCCTTATCATCAAAAGCTCTCGAATCTCGCTGTCTTTTCAAGTTGGCATCTTCATCTGTGTCTTCCACAAGAGATGTCATCAAGATTCGGGACATTTAACAAGGGGCCTGACAGGAAGTGTTCTGCAAAATGTCCAAAGCAGCTGACTGACAGCTGCGCTCTCACATACAGCCCCTCTGGAAAGTTCAGTGCATGTCCGAAAGCAGTTTAGGCTAAGGGTTTCTTTCAAGGCTGCATTTCATTGCAGCTTTTGAAGGACAGGTAGCCTGACTGATCAACATCGCCTACCATCATTAAAATTAAGTTGCTAAGATGGTATACAATAATCAGTTTTTCTGAAGGAACTAGCAGCAGGGCAATGTACATATTCACTCTGGGTACATACAGCGTGTGCCTTCAAGTAAATCAACCTTTAGAACAAGGTCTGCACCAAGGACTCATCTCAAAACCTTTGCATTATTACAAACTCGACATCTAATGAAAACTAATGGTTGAAGTTCCAACTCTTTTCTTTGAGCCTTTAACACAAAACTGTTTTACCCTCTAAAATATTAGCCCGAAGTTTCAATGAAAGACGGAACGGCTGACTCTTTGATGGCCTTTGATTACCTTTGTGTCTGTGCTTATTTCTGGGTAAACAGCTCTTTGTTTTAAACACCAAACAGTGAAGGCTTATTTTCTGAATGTGTTGCAAGAAGTCAAAGATCAGAGCTGATTTGTTTGGATATTGCTTGGTGGATAAGGGATCGAGCGAGGACTCGTGGGGAAATTGTAGCGAGTCCAGCCTTGAATTCTTATGTTCTTTAAAAATAAGTTCTGCGCTGTTTTATCATAAGGCCAAACAGGTTTGAATACAAATTTCCCATTGGCTTCATCCCTGAGGTTCTTTGCAGTTCCAATTAAAAGGTCGATCAATTCCCACTGCTTGTAATTCCACTTAACTCAGTTTCAGAGGGGGACACAAGTTATTAGATGACTTCTTCATTGACTATTAAGGACAAAACTGTAAAGTAAACTCTAAAAGCTTGATAGATCAGCAGTACGTAATCCGACATTGTAAAAGCGATGTGAACATGTGCAAGACTGTTATATATATAAAAATATATACACTTGATTGTGCTGCATTTGTCCATTACTCATCTCATGAGAATTCGCAGTGACCTCATCTCAGCTACTTTTGTAGCTGTTAACTTTGTACTGTATGTGTGGGAGGGCTGTAGATGCAGGTTGCATGAGCAGTCGTATGTGGCTGTCTGTGATTTATGCCTTACAGTAACTGAATATTATGAAGTTCTTGCAATGTGTACCGATTTGCTTTCTTTCTAGCGCGATTTTGGCTCAGGAGGTAGAGCGGGTCGTCCACTAACCAGGAGGCCAGTCATTTGGTCCCCAGCTCCTCCAGCCTAAGTGTTTTTGGGCAAGACACTGAAGATTAGGACGTTATGGCCAAACACTTTAATATTACATTTTCCATACCAGTCGAACGACTGATTTCTTCTCCTGAGTGAATGTTGTGGTTTAAACTCGTCCTTTCTCGTAGAGAATAACAAACACTTTATAAACAGCAAAACAATGGACAAATCAGAGATAAACCAATTATGTGTTATACCTCCTCTCTGTGCCTGCACAACGCTTTAGCAATATATCTATAAACATTGGACCTTTGATATATTACTATCCATGAAAATTATATTGTGATAATTGATATTGTTGTATTGCCCAGGCTGAACTGCAGACACCCTAAATCGCTGTGTGAACGATGTGTGATGAAAAAGTGCAAATAGAAGCGATGCATGTGTGTAAGAATGGGTGAATGACTTGTATAGTAAAAGGCTTTGAGTGGTTGATAAGAATAGAGAAGTGAAATATAAATACAGTCCATACAGTCGTATCATTGAAAAGCACAAAGAGTTTACTTTATATGTATTGGAAGATATGTGTGTGTGCTCTTGTACAGCTATCTTTGTGAGGACCAGTCTGAGTCTACAACCTACGGAGTGAGGACATTTTGGGAAAGTGAGGACCTTTTGGCCGGTCCTCACTTTTTGACCCCACCTTTAATGGACTGTTTGGGGGGTAAGACTTGGTTTAAGGGTTAGGGTTAGAATTAGGCTTATGTTAGGTTAAGAGTTAGGGTTAGGCATTTATTTTGGATGGTTAGGGGCTAGGGAATGCATTATGCCAATGAGTGTCCTCACTAAGATAGCTGTACAAACATGTGTGTGTGTGTGTGTGTGTATATGTATAAATATATAGAGCAAGATCTTGTACCTCCATCTAGTGTTACTGTTGTGGTCCCCAAAGAATTGCCGGTTTCGTTTCATGCATTTGTATATCTTCTGTAAGTTGGTTACCTGAGCTTTTAGGCCCAGTTATATCGCTCTCTGGATCTTTGCTGGAACGCTGTCATGCTGACACATTACAATATGTATTGATAGCAAATCCTCTAGATTTTCTAGATGGCAAAACACTTTAAATACAAAAGTGAATATTTCTGCCTCTCTCTGGTCATGGAGTACAGCAAAACTAGTTCTGGAAATATGTTTTTAAGCTGTAGATTAAATCAAGAGTTTGTTTAGAAAGTATAAAACTAATGTAAGTGAAACATCCTCCACAGAAAACCCAGGGCACATAGCAGTACCTGGCCTGATGGGCAGGGATTTGTTAAACTAATAAAGATTTGGTGTCAGATAAATGATCAAATAGATGATGCATTAGTGAAGAAGTTAATGAGCATTTCCACATATGTATTATTTTTGAGGTTTGCTGTCTGACATCATTCAATGAGTGGATAATCACATTTCTGATCAGAAAGGGTTGGGTCGATGTTTGGTTTACAAGAAGCTTCCATTAACTGACTTCCTCTTTGTCTTATTTACAATTACTCTAATGTAATCTCATTACCGCAATCTCTTTAGATGATTCCTTAAGTGGTTTTAGATTATGACTGAGTGTTGAGATATAATGTTATTGCGCATTTTGTCAATAGACAGTTTCGAGTATGAAATCCCAGAAGCAACAGCGAACAAGACACTCTGTAATTCCAAAGTAGAATTTAATACCTGTAAACAATAAGGTGAGGTCATTAAATAAAGCATGCAAGAGGTAAAAAATACTGCTGGTTCCTTATTTAAATGTTACAAGACACAATATTCATCACATTTAAATTATCTGCAATATTTAGGTTTATTTTACATATATTATTAGGTTTATATGTTTAGGTTTGTTTTACATGTATTGCCATTTACCTATTTCTTTGTGAAAACCACCATCATTTAAGACAAGACAGGACTATATTATTCCCAAAGGAAATTCTTGTGCCAGATATTTCTCCAAATTTACAACAACAAAGAATAAAAACAATATAAGTATAGAAATAAACTAAGTATATCGATGAGGAGAAAATGCAAATGTCTATAGTCGCCATTCGTTTTCATCTATCATGCACCATGTCCTCTTTCCTCTGTCAGGAAAGGAGAACCTCACTCTCACATTCGGTCTATCCTGATCAGTAGGAGATGGCTCCAGTCTGCAGGAATGACAGGTTGCTAAAGTAGCTGCGAGCCTGTGTCACATGGAGATAATCCAATAATGTATCGGCTCCGACTCTGACATTTCAAATACATCTTTGTTATTATCATACAAACAGAGGAAGAAGGAAAAAAATCCAATGTTGCATGACATATTAAAACACTGGAGGAGTATAAGAATAAGAGGCACTTTAACCCAAATATCCGCTATATACAATTTATATAAACAAAACTATATTACTGTATGACATGTGGTGGATTTCTTTGCAGTGTAAGTTATGTCTTGCATTAATGTAACTAGCTGTTGCAACAGAGACTCATCCCATAAGAACATATCCACATTGTATTTTTCCATAATTTCTCTTATCTGTACTTACCTCTTTGACCTCCTGAGTCCTGCACAGCCGTAATGTGCATTTACCTGCCAGGAATCAATAAAGCCTCTCTCCTCTTCTCCTCTACCTATAATAATAATAATTTTATATATAGTGCATAGGTTAAAAAGGAGAAATCAAACTACAGCAAATAATATAAAGTACACATATTCAATTACGCCTTCAAAGCAATTCTGAAGAGCATTTTATACGTGTTTATATGCTGTAATCTGTCAAACTGAAGACGTACGTAAAAATAATTTACCATTAACTTTCTAACACTGCATTACTTACTATCCCAGGTTTGTTTGTGTCGGCAATATGTTCATGTACAGGAGTATATAAAAGTAAACACACAACTATGAGTTAGTTTAGTTTATTATATTGCCGGTTAAACGTTTGTTTGATTGTTCAGTAGTTCATATTTACCATGAGTTTCTTTGTTCCGAACCACCATGCAGGATCATGTGTGAGATGGTGCTGCTCGGAATTTCCTGGTTTTTGGTTCTATTGGTGATGTCACGGATGACATCACAGGGGCAAACCAAGTTTTCTTTTCTTGAGGAAAGTTTGTTATTTTGATTGTCAGGCAGTATTATATATGTTTCAATGTATGTCCTTTTTAAAGAGATATTAAGTCTAAGCTTCTTTCGTGAAAAAACAAGGTTATAATATTGTGTTTGCAGTAAGAATAGCCTGCTTAGTTGCCTGCTCATTGTGGCTCAGGCTGAATGTGTGAACGCCCTATTTAAGCAGCTGAATTTGTGTTTAAACTTTTCACCTCAGAACCAACAAGAAGTTTGCAGAGTGTGCCTGCCTTCCATCTCCTCGAGCTAGACTATCCTACAATCCTGAAAATTGCAGGGGGGAAATAATTGGAAAAAGATAAAAAGGCAAAGGTACAAGAGTGAAGAACTACGTATCCCATAAACCATTCCGAATGATCCCTTTCAATGACTTCCAGTGCACTTCCTCTTGAATTGAACCTTGCTGTAGTGACTTTCACTCCTTTGGACTCTTTTCCTCAACTGAAAAAAACTCAAAACATGTTAGAAATTGTGTTTGCTCTGTGGTTATCGTACCTGGACGACAACAAAACATGTTTTCCTTAAAACGTAGCTGATAAAGGGACTTGTGACTTCTATGGCAAAAAAAAATTAATTTCACAATCTTGTGGTAAATCTACCTTGGATGGTCAAAATATTATGGCTGGTAATGAAAATTAGATTTTTACTTCTGGAACCACACTGTTGAGCTCTATTGGTTTTACTGACACACGGAGTAGTGTTCCATATATTTATGTGAACCGATGTGTTCTAAATACCAGCCCTGGCCCCCATATCCTCCCCCCCCACCTAACCTGCTTCTCATTGAACATTTTCATTGCATCTGCTGTGGGCACGGCTGGTGTCGATCCGAGCATAGACAAATGCACTCAGAGTTTGTTCCAGAGCTTAATACCTGCTGAAAATGTGTTCTGATGCAGCCAGAAAGCTGTAATCCAATAAGTAATTTGTGATTTGTTCAACCCCCGTGGCTAAGATAGACATTCTTAAGCACATTTCAATCACCGCAGGCTGTAGCGTTCAAAGCTTTTTCCTTCACCTTGCGGGTTCTAATCATTCATCTGTTTGCAGTGAAGAGCCTGCAGCTTGAGTCAGCAGCGAATCAAAGGGGGAATTCAGTAATTTCATTTAGTTTTTCATAAAGGGTTTATCATGTTTTTCTATCGACACGTTTCTAATATATGCTACAAAGCGTCAGTGCTTTTCACAACAAGTTCTCCGTGCCCCCTTTGTCACAAAAACAGAGTTACCTTCAAATATCATATACAGTATGTGCACCAAGAAAGGGCTTATTCTCCACGTCATTTTGATTAATTTCTCCACAGTATGTGGGGGTGACTTCTGCCCGCCCAACCTTGATATGCACCAAACAACTCCAAGGAGACTTACTGAAACAATGGCTCTGTTTCCAAGCAAACTCTTGATGCAGCGTATTGAGCCACACTCCAGCAATGTCACATTTATGTCACGTCAATGACATCTGTGATGTTGGAATGAGGGAGTTTTTTTTTTTATCTTTCTGCTGCTGACATCTGAAGGACATTTGAGCCAAAAGCCCTGACAGCTGAACGCTTTAAAAATCAAACATCTGAATTATCGTTCTCATTGTGAGGATGTTTCCTTGATGTCAGAATAAAACAGAACAAGATTGCAGTGGTGGGATAAAAAGAGGACATGCCAATGAACGACTATGAGTATTGCATTTCTACATAATCAGTGTGTGCGTTAGTTTTTTTATTCTCCACATGGACCACCCATCAGTTTAGCCATCTGTTTCATTGTCATTGCCATTTACACTAAGGTGCCCTCATTACAGCGTAACTCTTGTGGAAATAAGTGAACACGGGCAGAGGATATTAGCTCCTGCAGGTTTCAGGAACTATGCACGAGGTGCAATTTAATTAAATCCATGTGGCTGATTAAGTCAGTATTTAGCGTTTGGGGATTGTTTATGCTATTTTGAAATAGAGCACAAGGGGTTTTAAACAGAGTTAAACTGTTTACTATTCATAGTCATAATCAAAACACCTAGGTATAATTATATGCCTGTATGTGTGATAGAGCTAGTAAACATCTCCACTTGCTCCCTCTATCCAGAAATAACACCAAAATATCCTGGACACGAACGCTGCCATCTTGTGCATTTGGAGCCTGTAGTGTCTAATCTCAGGGGCTACATCCTTTGGAGGACGTTGTCTCCGTAGCTCATGAAGGAGGCGATCTTTGTGGGCCGTGTAGACCTTGAAGGTCAAACCGAATTGAGAAGGTCTGGTCTACTGAGGATTTATGTAATCGGCTTCACCTGCTTGTCCCGCCCTTATTGATGTAGCCTAGCAAAAGAGCTGCAGTTGGACATTACAAGAAAGTTTTAAAGCCCCTTGTTTTTTTGTATGTGTACTGCTAGCTGTTCAGTTGAGTCGACGCGTGACAGCATGATAATGTAAAGGATCAAACATCTTGTCAGCTGCCGGCGCCATTACCTCTTTGAAAAATGGTTCATCACCAATGTGCAATGAACCCCGGGAAAGTTTGGGCTGGGTAGGATCCACCCATTAGAGCCTATGTTTCTCATGGATGGAAAGGCACCTCCTAAATGGGACAGCCTGTGGTGCAATAGGTCTTCGAATACAGCCTCTTCGGGGTGCGATCTGAATTGAGACACTGCTAGAGTCAGCGCAGTAGTGATCAGGGATGGATCGACCAATCGCAAGTCAGTCTCAGCTGTCAATCATGATGTTCTCCTGGATTTTATGGCATAAAATAACTAATCAAACCAAACTTACTGAAAACATTTAGTTGGACATACTGTGTGATAAGACAAGACACATTACTAAAACCATCTTTGAGAAAATGTATTTGACGTGTACTTTTTAGTTTGGTCCAAATGAGTATTTGTGATATTAACTTTGAATCAAAGGAGTGTAATTAATGGGCGGTCCATATAAAAAAGCATAGTATATTCAGAAATGCAGTATTTATAGACATTTAATGACATGTCCTCTTTCATCTCCCCACTGCAATGAAAGTGTTTACCCATAATGCTGAGATCACAGAGAATTATAACTCACAGCAGCCGCTCCATTTATCTCATTTGTTTTTGTACATTAATTATGGTTGCGTCTAATTAACTCAAGCAAATCTACCACAAAATGTACGGAAACACGTTTGGCAGAAACATCTTTATTAGCGGGCGGGGTCGTACGTGGCAGGATGTGTGGATGTTTCTCAGGGTTCAGGGGCCGAGCGGTTCAGAAAGAGGCAAACAACTTGCTCCTCTCATGTGTTTAGCTGCTGATATTTTCCTCAGAGGTTTTCCAATCTTGATTCTTCTCCAGTGGAGTTACATTTTTAATTTACTGTGACCTTACCTTTACACGTTATCAGCACGATTAACCAACCCAGTAGCTGTAACATTTTGGTATCAGGCCATTCATTACATCCAACTACACACGCACCATGTTAAATATTTAAATAAATACTCTCATTAACTCATAATACCACATTGCTCTCTAACCCTAATTTGAAGGGAGATAACAATTTCCACCTTTTTCCTGGTACTTACTGTCGACAGTAATAAATGGCAGCGGTCATGTGTCAGACAAACGATATTGTTTTAACCTTAAAACTATCTTTTTCTCCCGTCAAGCTCTTCATTCAGTAGCTGGACTTTTTATTCCTTATTTGTGTGAAGGTTGCACTGTGTGCACTGCATTCTGTCTGTGTAAAGGTTCACATCCTACACTGTTGACGTGCAGGGTTTTGTCTTGAGAGAAATGATCTGCATTTTTCTAACGATAAATTTAAAACATATTCTTCTCAACTGCATGGTAAACTCACTCACCTCTTCTCGGCTCACACCAAGCTGAACAATTTCTAGTTGACTCTTTTTTTATATTTCTGCTCCATCACGCAGGGAGCTGCACAGTAATTAACGACACTTTACCATAATGGAAGCAGTGGCGGTTGTCAAAACACATTTAAAGGGGTATAAATTGTTAAAATCAATGTGGGACGCAATTAAATAAGAGACATTCAGTATGAAAAAGCACAGAAAATTAAGAAATGTACCAATACGCTGAATAATAACTGAATCAATCATTTAAGCTTTCATGTTTTTGTAGACAAATCTAATAAAACTGCTCTGTTAATATATGATGGAGAACAACATTCAAATTTATATTTCAAATATATTTGTTTATAATTTTCAATTTATAATTTATAATATACAATTTCCTATTGACCAGAAGAAACTAGCACAAATTGGTGCACAAGGACAATAAACATGAATCCATAGTTATGGTTAGCGCTTTGGCCTCAGCAAGATTGTTTACAGTTCGATTCCCGTCCTTCTGTGTGGAGTTTGCATTTTCTCCCTGTGTTTATGAGGGTTTTTACTTTAGAAATACTCAACTGTTTCCCTCAGTATCCTGGTGAGTAAACAGGATTGGTAGGACTGGGCTGTTGTGTTTCATGCAACTGTGTGTGTGTGTGTTTCCTATGAGGGAATTATTTAAATGACAGGGATGGCCTCATTATACTGTATATGTGTAAGTAGTCCACAGGGGCAGTGTCGCTGCATCCCGGGCTCGGCGCTGTCCAAAGCTATTGTGATTGGTTAAAAAAAGTAAACACAAGCCAGCAGATTGTTAATGTGTGCAGCCAGACCATTGTCCAGCACTGACACAATGCTGCTGTGGAGATCCAGACGTGTGCGCCTGCCTTCTGCTCGACGCACAGAGGATTGTGTGGTTATTCTGCAGTGTGTTGCTTCAAGGCCAACTGGTGTGCAGGGCTCTGTGCTTTCATCAAGCTAAACTGTGGAGCAGAATGTTTAATGATAATGTGCTTTGATGCTGCACTTTCACATTAAACACTGGAAATCAAACATGGTACCAGTCATGCTGCCTTCAAAGGGACTTAATCAATAGAATGGAAATGCCCTCTAATGAAACGGTGGATGCCAGGCCCCTCTAAACACCCACCCAATCATTTTAAACTCAGCACAGAATGATTTAGGGGCGTTTATTGCCTTAATCTCATTACACCTGTTTTGTCGATGTGGATCTAAATATGTGCCTTTAGCGAACTCTTCCCATTATTGTGTAGAATAATTAATCAGACTGTTTCTTTCCTGCACATCCTCTAGGCTACACCAACCGAACCAACTAAAATCCTGTTTTTATAACTATTAAAGTAATCAGTAAATATACATTTTTATTTTTTGCAGCAGGCTTTTTATTAAGGCAGGGTTTTCTCATGTTTCCAGTTACAGGGCCATGAACATTAGTCAAAATAGAAAGAGAACATGAGTTAAGTTAGTTGTCATATTTTTCCATTGTAATGACATGTTTATAGATTACAGCTCTGTATAGATCGATTTTTAAACTTGGATTGGTTATCGATTCTGTACAGTTTGGTTCTCATTCATGCTTCACTATTGTTTTCACCTCAGTGTGTGTTTCTGTGTGAAAACAACGTATGGACGGAGTTTCTAGTTTTTTACTCTGGAATGTTTTTCCCCATGAATGACTTTTTGAGCTGATTGTTGTTTGGAGGTGCAGATACATAATCGCTGCTTTAGAGAACCATGCATTCATATCATGATTATTTTAGCTCGATTACGATTAATGAACGATTATTTTATCCCCATCTAAATGAACGTAGAGGAAACCTGTATGTTTGTGAATGCAGGCATCAGGGAAAGTACTAAAGGAATTACGTGACATGAGCAAGATTAGTGTCGGTTAGAGGTTATAAATGTCGGTTTCGAAACATGTTTATTGCCCAGCCTTACTACTGAGTTAATGCTGAATCCTGCCTTCCTGACGAAGACAGTAAAATATTTATGGATGTTTTAACACGGGTAGGATTTCACCCGGTGCTGCTAATGATCAGCATATTCACATGCACACGCAGCCCTCTCTGTCATAAGTCATGGGGCTGAGAGGGGATGGTGTTTTGGTCATATTGGTTTAAAGGGGGTGGCATCCCCTGTCACTTCCTTACAGATCGCCTACTGGCTGTATCACATATTACAGCATTAATGACTGCTGGTGAAATCACTAAGCAGGAGCTGTGTTGGTGAAGTTACATTTGAACTGTGCTAGGCTATAGTGACTTGAAATTATAATGGGGTTACTGTGTTGCACTGGGGATCAGTCAATCTCATTACTTGCCTCCACTTTCTCGAAGCCACACCGAATCGCTGTTTTTGTTGTTTGGTGTCAGAATGGTGACAGATGGTGATTATACTCCAGTCATGCAAAACACGACCTCCTCTGTGCAGTCTCTCTGTATTACTGATGCACAACTGGACAAAAACTAATCTCAGCCTGTTTAGCAGTGAGTGAGGGATCCTTGCCATCATCTGCGACGAGACAAAGCTGTTATTGTGAATCTGCTTCCAAGTGCTGCGGTTGCTTTCGACAGATTGCTCTGTTCGCTTCGTGACCTGTACTCAATTTGCATGTACTGCTGGAATTCATTTGTCTTTATTTAAATTGAAACTGTGAAAATTGCTCTTTACCTTCTTCTCTCTTGTATTCATGTTTAACATTAGAGGCGATAATGAGCCAAATGGCACGTCCTGTTCATAAGCTGCGCGTGTAGTCACGAGATCATGAGACATATGTGCTGGATGTGTTTGTCATTTGTAATGTAGTCATTGTAATGGCTGCCTTGTGTGTCAAGTTAGTGAGTTCAAGCTCCACATGTGCACAATAGTGAAGTTTGGGGTTTATACTGCATCAGGGTCTCTGCATGTTTCGACAAGTTAAATTCAAATTAAATAACCCAATAACCATTGAAACCCCATGTTATGTCACATGATAAAGGCAGAGACAGTATCCAAGACCATCAGATCCACAATAGTCTTGTTTGTAGTTTTATTACAGCAAGCCTGTATCTGTACTGTTGAGAAAGAACACACAAATCACAAATAACACTTAAAACCACTTAAGACCGTGTGGAAACCCTGTGCATTTAATTCCTGGAGGCCTCCGTCTAAAAAATGTATTCACCTCAGAGAGACATTTAAACAAGATATTTATAAATGCAGTCGCCATATGAGAGAGAGAGGCTCAGACGTACAGATGCTTTGGAGAATGAACAACAGGCGACGTTCAGCCCAGCAGGTCGATGATAGATGATTATTTCTTCAGCCTGCACAAAAGCTCCTTAAAGGCACCATCCAGCCCACGAATATAATTGATTGTTTTGCTTATTGTTACTTGGATGTTTATCCTTCTCAATGCAGAATGGTGTATATTCGGAGCTGCACATTCAAAGGCCTTGCTCATGTTATATCAGACTTTAGGTTGTGCATGTATACGAGCAGGACTTTGTGTGATCCCAGCAAGCACAGAAGCAAATCATGGTCCAGTACGCAACTTACACAAGTGTGATGTGGAAAGTTGAACTCTACAGTGCACATACACTCAACATGAACTTTTCTATCAAGCAGATAACATCTTTTGTTCTGTGGTTAAACTTTTAAAGATGTTAAATATATATTTTTGCTATTGCTATTCATCCATTGTTTGCATTAACATCAGTTTAATTATCAGTTCAGAGGAAACTGTGGAAGTCAAGTATGAAACGTCAATCCTTTACTTGTCAAGCAATGCAAAGCAAAACCAATAATAACTGTTGTTCAGCTTCTATTGCTAACACTTCCTTGCCCCTCTGCTATAATTAGAACAGCAGCTAACCCTGGCTGTCTTCAATAGTACTTTGTGTTAGTGAGTCACTAGCGTCCGGTGTGGCCTCGGTTCAGCGTGAGAGGATGAAGACGTATAGCGTTGCCCATAGGCCGTATTGTAAAGCTCTTGTCTTGCAAATGCAAAGATGGCTGAAGCTCTTGGCAAGTGACGTTTATCACCACCTCCACAAACACCCGCTCCCAGCAGAGAAAAATCACATATAGTACATTTAGAGAGAACTGTGTATTTAGCAAAGCATTTTACAAAATGCCTTAAACCATTTTGTTCAACATTAGATAGAACTAAAAGTGATGTTGCAGACAAAACACGCTAAGACAAAAACATCCAGATGTGTGCAACGTATTGTATCAATTGAAGCTGGTTAAAAATACTCAAACACAACAGTGACTGTGGTAAAACAAGAACCATGTCCAGTGCACAAATTCTATATATTCTTATGAGTGCACAACAAGCAAGATGATTATAATCATACACTACTTGCTATGTAACGGATTAGGGACAGGCATAAGAAAAAAGAGGGAGAAAGAAGATTTAACACCTTATGCATTTTCGAGAATAAACTCGAACTAAATAAGATAAAGATACATTTTTTTGCATTTCAAGATTAAGGTTGAATTGTGGAGAATAAAGTAAATTCCTCTGGTCCATCCAATCCAGAGGGAGGAGAGAGGTTTGTGATTGACAGCTATGTGAGCTGTCAGTGTTCCATCTTTACAAGCCTGTGGGATTTTAGTTTTCAACACAATCTTTTCAAAGACCAAATTCCGATCAGCACAGTGTTTCTGTCAAGAGAGAAAGAATTTCCTTGATACTAAAACTGATTCGGAAAAACAATTTCACAGATTCAACAACAAAAGGCATTTTGCAGAGGCTATGTGATAATGTTAGTTTGATATTTTCTTAAAAGTTTGACTTCAGTCTTGACGTTTCAATTTCTCCTCCGATGTGGTTTGATGTTTTTCTTGACATCTCGACTTTTTTTATGTAATTTCAACTTTATTCGTGTAACTTTAACTTTATTCTCATCATTTCAACTTTATTCTTGATGTGCAAGATAAATTCTCCGTCAATGCAGTTTGACGATTTTCTCGGCATTGAGATTTTTTTTCTCGTGATTTCAAGCTTATTCTCAACATGTCGACTTTATTCTCAACATTTCAACCTTGCAAATCCTCCTCTGATGCAGATGGACTTTTTCTTGGCATTTCGATTTTATTCTCATCATTACAACTTCAATCTCGGCAACTTCAGTTTTTTCCTTTACATTCCCGAAATGCAGAAATGGAAAGAAAACAACATCTTCCTCTTCTCTTTTCATTTTTTCATGCCTGACCCTAATACTCTTGCACAGCCAGGTTTGGACCCCGTGAGTGCTTGAACCATTTCTATCTCATTCAGTCCTCGGGGGGGGGCATCTTTCCAGCGAATACTTCTATCTGCATCAAGCAGGTAGAGAGAGATGGTGACGTCATGCGTGTGCAGTGAAATCCCGGCATTGACACGCATGAAGTGATCCAGTAAAGCTTGAAACGAGGACACAGGTTAATAAGTGCAAAATGGCAACTGCTGTAAAACTGACATGACAGTAGTTTAGCTCTCTCACAGCGACGGGGACGATATCTCCCTGTCATGACTCGCATGTCAGTGGGTTTGAGAACATGCAAGTCATTGTTATCGAAAATACTTAGCTTTTTATTCTTCCTTGATATCGAGCTACATTCTCTTGCTAGTGGTTTCTGATCTGCATAAAGTACTCCCATCTGTCAAAATGTGATTAAAAATTAATAGGTGCTGAAGAAAAAAGAAAAGAACATTGGAATATTATGGAAATGTAAAGCAGAAGTGGATAGTCCTACAGTGAGCCCTTTACTTATTCCTGTTATCCCATGCTATTAACATTTCCAAAAAATCCACTCTAGTATGCAACGTGTTGTGTTTTTGTGTGGGGTGCCTTTTCTCTTTCAGAAAGCTGAGATTAATATTTACTTCTGAATAAAATGTCTTTCTGCTCAGTAAGCCGGCACAAAACCAATATTTACCTGAGAGAGTCTCCCTCTTGCAGCATTTTGTTTTTTCCTGTCCACCAAATGAAACAGATACAGCAGATGAGATTAGATAAACATTAACTTGTGGTGGCCTCTTGTGTTGCTACAGTCATATTATTTTTCATATCTCAATATCTCAGAGATTGAGCGACTCCACGGAACCCGCGCAGTTTCCCTGTCCCCCCCCCCTGACGCTTTTTGGGTGTGACTTGGAAAATCAGAGTGAAGCCGCTGCTTGCACGTGCGTGTGTGCAGAGAATAATCTGTCTTCATCTCTGGAAGTCGAGGAAATATTTAAATATTTCCAACATGTCCCTGCTTTGTCAGCCGTCCTGTTATCTGCACAACCTGTATCTGGTGCCACATAATAACCTTGCATTTGAAATTTAGGGGATTTTGAAAATGTGTACAGTGATTTGAATGCTGCATAGATATGCTAATATTGCAGAGCATGAAACCCACCGAACATTACAAAGGAGCTGGTTATCTGTTATCTTAACCTACACATAATGAATAGACCACCAGCAACAACGTTAAAAAACAACTTGAGACGTTACTGGGTTATGTTAAAACAATGTGGTTAGTGTAGAAATGAAGCTGTTTTCTCTGATTTACATGAGGGCGCTGGGTTTACATGAGGGTGCTGGGTTTTTCTCTGAGTAAAGCACAGAGTAGATTCTCACTGGAGCTGATCTTCACACGGCCTTGAGCAGAGAGCCTCGGTTTTGGAGCATTGTAAGACAAAAGCATATGATTTCTTTGTTGCGTGTAATGACAGGGCTGACGCAACCCATGCCGTCAGTTGCCAGATTTACAAACTACGAGCATGTACAGAGACACACTGCACTTCAACACACCCAAACTGTGTATATTAAACTATACATATGAGAAAAAAACACTGACAGGAGTAATTGTTTTCAGATGCCTGAAAGTGCTGCAGAGGTGGAGCTGTAATTATCATCTATCTATCTGTGCAAAGTAATCTGCATATTAAGTAACATTTTCTTCCATATTGATCTGAGGGTAAATGGAAAGAAGCGTAGAACTGCCTGATTGTTACCGTCTTTATCGACAAGACTCTCAAGTACAAAGACACTTGAAGTCAAAGTAGCAAATAGTTAACCATGCATAAGCTTAAGTGTGTCGACGTGTGTTATAACCAGCAGAAATGTGATCTATTTTCTACAGTGAAACATTTTTCAGAGATGATGCACATGAATCAGTCTGGCACAGGGGCGGCATGTGCCCACACTACTGAATGAGGCCTTAAAACAATACACGTCATGTGCCTCTGCACTGCTCTTGGTGAGTTTCACCTGCATATTAGGTGAGATGGTCAATATTGTGATGGAGATTAAAATGCCACAGTTTCACCTAGATTTTTTTGATCTGATGCTACCTGGAGCTTTACATAATAGAGTAAGGTTTTCCACCAGTGATGGTGTAGCTATGGTCCAGGGATGCTGAAAGTCAGTCGGAGTTGGAGGTGCTGAGAGAAAGTCTTTATAAAAATGTAGTGTTAAATACAGTGCACAGGGTAACAGTCAAGATTTTTCTAATAATTAAAATTGCCAAGAAGATTTAACTGCTTTTAACACGACAACACAGAGGAAACTAAACTTTTTTTCTTCTTCCAGAAATCGCATCTAAATTCATCTGTCACATTAATTAATAAAGGTTCAGTGTGCAAGATTTAGTTGAAAGTGATCAGATGTCGCTAAATTCTACACACTGAACCTTTAACATTAGTTGGTTAACTTTTTGGGCTTTGGAGTTACAACCCCTCATCAGTAGAGGGTGTTGCAGCCCTCTGAACACCCCTCCCTCCCTTCGGTGTCCTTGCTATGGTCCAACATCCATCCGTCCATCCATCCATCCTTTATCTGTAGCGCTTATCATTTGAGGGTTGGGGAGGAACTGGAGGCAATCCCAGCTGACATTGGATAAGAGGCGGGGTACTTCCTGGACAGTTCGCCAGCAGGTCGCAGGGCCAACGTACAGAGACAAACAAATCTCACATTCAGCATGTCTATGGACTGTGGGAGGAAGCTGGAGAACCAGGAGAAAATCCACACAGACACGGGGAGAATATGCAAACTCATACTGGGAACTGGGATTTCAAACTAGGGACCTTCTTGCTGTGAAGCGACAGTTACCGCATATATTATATTAGCAGGCACTTTGCCTTGTGTGATGGTTAACCGAACTGAAATCTCTCAGCTCTCTTGGCTGTGTAACCTCAGAGCTTCATTCACCAACCCGCCTGCCCGCGGACCGTACCGTCTGGGCATGGAGCGGTCTCAGCAGAGACCTGACAGTCAAGAGTTTGGCTGCCTCTGCTCCATCGCCACATTGAGGAAAAACTACTGTACTCCGTGGGTTTCTATAGCAACAGTTCCCACTCATGTCTTCAGGATACTGAGCGATGCAATGCGAGTGAACGAGAGCTGCGATGACAGTCGTACCTGAGCTTTCTTGATTTAATCATAGTGGCCGTCTCTGAATTAGTGTTCAATCAACACTCTTTATATTCATGATTACCATAATTTTGGTGTGTGTGTCTTTATTTGTGTGTGTGTGTGTGTGTGTGTGTGTGTGTGTGTGTGTGTTTAACTGCATCTGCAATCATTTTTTTCTGTTGTGTAACTGTACTTGTCCTTGGCTGCATCTTCACTAAGATGTTTTTTTCCCTTTCTCTCTTTCTGTCACGATTTCTCTCTCTCCTGTTCCCTCCCTCCCTCTCGTTCTCTTTCTCCTTCAGGTGTCGGTGAGTGACCGGAGGAATGCGATGGCAGAGCTGGTGGGCGGGGCAGATCAGAGCAGACCTTCTGCTGCACACTGAACCAACTGGATGCAACTAGACCTGAGCTGCAGGCCGTATAGTCAGGTAAACTTCTGTGGGCAGATTTGAAGTAAAGATTGTCAAAGCTCCGCCAACCATTTCATGTCTCGAGACCTTTAAAGTGTACTATCTCTAAAAGGCACATTCTGAATGAAAGCCGTCCTTTCATCCACTCTGACATGTTTTATGTATGAAGTTCAGAAAGCAAAATTACTGGTGTGAATGTTTCAAAGTAGAAGCGGAGGGGGAAGAATAAAAGAAGTGAATTTAGCAGCATGTTTAAAAGTTGACTGTTTAAATTCCATGATGAAGAGATGAGAAAAAACAATATTTAAATCATTTATCTGCTCCAAATAAAGAATTTTAAACAGCGTGGTTTCCCTAAGCTTCCATTATGTCTAACGCACACGTCTTTACGTTCTGCTTGCAGAATGGATTTCCTCAATTCCACTGAAGGGGTGTTTGCTACAAGCAGCGAGGGTTATGACTCACTGGATACCAATAAACTCCCTCCCAGTAAGACCCTGCTCACGCTGACCCTGTCTGTACTGGCCATCCTGACGACATTCTTCAACTGCCTGGTGATCACAGCTATCGCAGTGACCCGCAAGTTGCACCACCCAGCCAACTACCTCATCTGCTCCTTAGCAGTGACCGACCTGCTGGTGGCGGTGCTGGTCATGCCCTTCAGCATCGTCTACATCCAGAAAGAGAGCTGGGTCATGGGCCAGGTGTTCTGTACCATCTGGCTGAGTGTGGATATCACCTGTTGCACATGCTCCATCCTGCACCTCGCTGCGATCGCCATCGACCGTTACCGGGCCATCACTGATGCAGTGGAGTACTCTCGCATACGCACAGGGGCCAGGGCCGGCGCGATGGTAGCATTGGTGTGGTTTTTGTCCATCCTAATCTCACTTCCTCCTCTACTGTGGCGGCACTACAGCGGGGACGCAGACTACGAAGACCAGTGCATCATCGTCCACCATCACATGGCTTTCACCTTGTATTCCACCCTTGGAGCTTTTTACATCCCCCTGCTGCTCATCCTCATCCTCTACTACAAAATCTACCGGGCCGCACAGACCCTCTATATGCGCAGAGAGGCCAGCCGAGCCAGCCGTCACTCATGCATGACCAATGGGAGCATGATCCCCTCGTCCTACCCTGCTGGAGACGGCCATGTTGATGAGGGGCCTCGGAGTCCAGAGCCCATAAGTCCACCGGAGAAGTCTACCTCTGAGCCCTCAACCGAGGAACCTCCACGCGAGCGGATGCGTGCTTCGTCGAAGGCTTTCCGTTCCAAGTCACGCCGCCAAGATTCGCGCAGTGAGTCACGTCGAAGCCAGTTTTACCAAGGACCGCGTATCTCTGGCTCACGGGAGCGCAAAGCGGCTTCCACGTTGGGGTTGATAATAGGGGCCTTTGTCATCTGCTGGTTGCCATTTTTTGTCAAGGAGGTCATCGTCAACACCTGCAGTGCTTGCAGTACGTCAATGGAGATGGCCGACTTTCTGACGTGGTTGGGCTATCTCAACTCGCTGATCAACCCCCTCATCTACACCATCTTTAATGAAGACTTCAAAAAAGCTTTCCAAAGACTTGTTAGGTGCAGTCATTACCTCTGATGGTTACAATGGTACACAGTGATGCCCATACACCGTCTACACAAAACTGGGAGGATACAGACTAACTAACTGGTGGCCAGAGAATAATGACTGATTGAGTATTGACTTGAATGCGCCTGAGAGAGAATAACCTCAGAAAACAACGACTTCCAGACACTGCACCGGGCATTTGGACCGCCTCCATGGCACTTGCTCAGCAATGAGCTCCGCAGCAAGGCTCTGCATTGAAATCCACGCCATGCTATTAATAGAACAGCCTGAGATCCCCTTGATGTTAATTGGTGTGCATGTGTGAAGGGACACCGACATGTGGGACTTTTTTTTAGAAAATGGGCCATTGCTGACCTGTTGAGGTCTGTGTCCAGAGTGTTTGGTGATCAGCTCCATGTAAAGGTCTTGAAATAGCTCACCCATTATGTCCATTCCATCTAATGTCCTCCCTTCTATCTGCTGGCTGAAATAAATGTGTGAAACACCACAGCAGACCAGCTTGTGATTTTTCTGTGGCCATGTTGTTGACGGGGGGTGACGTTCACCTGACTGACCTTCACAGTGATCGTTAACAGAGACAGCCATTGAATGTGGTGCGTATCCAGCCTCACAAAACATTCCAAGAAATACTGTATAGAATATATTTGTCCTTGATAAATAATGGTGATGATGCTGACATTATTGATTCGACAATCTAAAATGGGAAGTTATCGCTTGCTTTTCATGAACTTCACAACAACTGGAACTTAAGTTAACTTAGGTTCAGGAGCAGGGCCACGCCTCGACCACACCTGTCACCTGTTCAGCCTGCATGTACCAGATCAACCCATCACGCTCTGTTCGTCTCCGATTCTTCAACCCACCCTTTTCATCCTCCTTCCCTCATCCATCCTCCTTTCCTCATCCCTACCTTCATCATCCTCCTTCCTTCATCCCTACCCTCACCCATCCTCCTTCCCTCATCCCTACCCTCACCCATCCTCCTTTCCTCCTTTCCTCCTCCCTACCCTCATCCATCCTCCTTCCCTCATCCATCCTCCTTTCCTCATCCCTACCCTCATCATCCTCCTTCCTTCATCCCTACCCTCACCCATCCTCCTTCCCTCATCCCTACCCTCACCCATCCTCCTTTCCTCCTTTCCTCCTCCCTACCCTCATCCATCCTCCTTTCCTCATCCCTACCCTCATCATCCTCCTTTCCTCATCCCTACCCTCATCATCCTCCTTTCCTCATTCCTACCCTCATCCATCCTCCTTTCCTCATCCCTACCCTCACCCATCCTCCTTCCCTCATCCCTACCCTCACCCATCCTCCTTTCCTCCTTTCCTCCTCCCTACCCTCATCCATCCTCCTTTCCTCATCCCTACCCTCATCATCCTCCTTTCCTCATCCCTACCCTCATCCACCTTTCTTCCCTCATCCCTTCATCCCACTTCCCTCCATCCTCCTTTCCTCGTGCCTTCCCTCATCCGTTCATCCTCCGTCCCTCATCCCTTCACCCTCCTTCCCTCATCCCTCCCCTCAGCCTTCATCCTCAGTCCCTCATCGCTACCCTCATCCTCTTTCTCTTCTCCCTTCATCTCCCTCCCTTCCGCACACTAAGTCTGCCTTTGCCCAGTCACGAGTGCATCTTCTCAGAACAGCCTATGAGACGCTTCTTCACGCCAACCCTTTCATTCCTCCTCCATTCATTTCTCCTCAACATCCAATATATCAATTTCAAACCTTTAAATCATATATTGCTGAGGCGTGGTCCTCGCTAGTAAAATCATTTTTATAGATTCATATATAAGAATGCCTTAAATGTGAAGAAAATGTTTTATGATCTGGGACCAAATCAGTAATTAACTAACACTTTACACTTTAACACTATGAAAAAAAAAACCTTGGGGAAGAATATAAAAGATATTTCGCCCCGAACTGATAACTTTGGGAGATATTTTAAAACATAGAGTTACAGCTTACATAAAACTCTGCCACCTTAATTGATATTTTTGCACAAAGCTTTCATTTATTTTTTGTTTAAGTATTATTGATTAATTTGTCTTGTATCCATTAGGCAAACCATCGCACCCCTACGCCATAGCCAACATTTGGTTAATGATTGTGGGAACCAATGGTGGAGAAATCCTCATTACATTACTCCCACTCAAGCACTTGGAATAGAACTACTATTTCTTTACTGCCTCCAAGAGGGCACACGATGTGTTGATGTAAAAACATTGTGGATGAGTCAAGTGAGAGGGTGTACTGTATACCAGGGAGATAATACACAGTGTGTGTGTGTGTGTGTGTGTGTGTGTGTGTGTGTGTGTGTGTGTGTGTGTGTGTGTGTCATATATTTACATGCATCTCTGATTGTATGACCAGTATTTGTATGCTGTTTCTTTCTTTGTCTCGCTCTGTCTCAACCATCAATAATAAACAGTCCTCAGCTAAATGACGTCCCCCTGTTTTTAATACTGATTTTCTGAGTGATGATATGGTTGGTGACGTTAGTAAAGTTGCCGTGTGTATGGAGAGAGTTGAAGGAATAACACAAATGACAACTCTCTGATTATCTCTATATTTGTAAGGGACAGTTGATATGATATACTGCAACATCATATTTCAGTGTGCAAGCATTCTGCTGTTTAGTGGGACTGGACAGGATAGCTACCATATTCTGATATAATGGCACCCCCTTGTGGCCGGCAGAGAGACTGCAGACTTTCGAGCTGGTTGTTATAAACTCCACCACTCTTGAGATTCACAAATCTTTTTATATAATAATAATTATAAATATAACAATAATAATGATACACGTTATATACATAGCATTTTATATAACATAAATTCCAGACTATATAATAACTTAAAAAATGGGACGTGCGAGTCATCTCGGTCTTATGGGCTGTTTAATGAAAAGCTAAAGACCTTAATTCATGCTAACCTATTTGTGAAATACACTTTCTATGTATCCACACTTTAGTGAGTCTTTCAGTTAGTTAGTTAGTTTAGGTAGTGACACATAAAGTTTCTTCTTTCTGTGGGTTATCGAACTTGCTGCTGTGAGAATCGTGTTGTATGTCTGTTCTGAAAACCAGGGATGAAGGATGCAACTTGTATCCCAACCTATTATCACCAGTAATAGTACGAATTTCCAGTTCCACTCTAGCACACCGCTGTAGTGGAGCAGGTGCAGACAGCCAAACGCTCAGTCTGAAACACACGGTTGCTGCTGTGCTTTTACCTGTCTGTCAGTGAGGAGCTGCACTCAGGTGAGGCTGGGATAATTATATAAACTCTTCTTTCACTATGGCCTGGAAAACACTGCAGAGAAACCACCGCTAAGGAATAACTCAGAGGTTTGCAAGTGAGAACCAGCCGCTATTACCAACAGTATTCTGTCCAGTTTTTGTCAAATGTTTTCACAACATATATCGGCTTACAATAGCAGAGTGTCCATGTACATGTACACACAGACTTGTGAGGTGCTACATTCACTGAACCAACATTTGTAATGAAGTCCACAGCACACGGACAACTGCTGCAGCAGAACTATTAGTACACTCCCCAGGGAACATCACTGAAAGCACCAGGTATTAGACGAGGCAATTTCCCACGACCTTAAAGAATATTTGCTGTACTCAGGGGTTTAATTTGTCTCATCTGCCAGATACTGTATAGTATCTAAATACCAGATACTGTACTGTATATGCGTTAAATAGTGTGTATACCATATGGTACATTCTCCTACTGGCATGTGACACATTGTATTTGCTCTAAATGGCATATTAATGCTATAAATGTGTCTTTTCTCATTTGTTGTTGGGTTTTAAAATTCACTGCCGCCTTTTCTTTTTTGCCATTGTGGTTTGTTGTTGTGTTATCTAATTTGATGCCGTCCTTTCTTTTTTTTGCCATTGTGTTTTGTTGACGTGTTTCCTCCAGTCGTCTTCACACACCCTGCAGGAATTGACAGGCAGATAAACTCCATCCCCAGTTACCACACAGACAAGGTAGTAACTGGTGATAGCGTAGGGCCCCCAGGTCCCTTTTTGCCTATAGGGCTGATTCTACTACTACTATTACTGAATGGATTTCCATTAAACTTGTTGTAAAGATGGGACCAAGAAAGAACTCTTTAAATTTTGACGTCAATCCGGACAAAGCGGTGGATCCAGTTATTTTTTTTCATTTTCTCTAATATTGTGAGATTGGGTATTTTCTGAAATTTTTTGCAATTTTCCAGGGAATAATTTGTGGATCTTAATGAAAATATCAGGCACATTTATGGAACTAATATCTCTGAGTGTAATTTGTTGCAGCTTGTTTGACTGTTGAGCCTTATCAGAGGTATGCGCTCTGCTGAGTGCTATTCTAGTTGCATGTTAAATATGAACTACACGAAACTGACTCATGAACATTAATAATGAGAAACCAAAACGTTCTAAACCTTGATATGAACTATGATCAACAACAACAGACTTTAGATTCACCGTTTGTTTATTCAAACAAATTTAATCACCTTTTCTTTATGAAAAATAGATGAGGAGTCATTACCTGTACAAATCCAATCTATTCACATTTTTACATATAAATAAGCAGGTTTAAGTGCACAGTCCCATAAAAACATTACGTTAAAAAGTTATCAAACAGATCAACCTTCTCATAAGTATATACACAACTGAGGACCGGTCTCAGATATTCAACAGGATGAAATACATGATCTTTGAAATTCAAAGCAAACTGGTGTCACTGGTTCAATGTTCAATCTTCGCCTACAGTCTAACACTGATTCAGTATTGGCACTAATAGAATTATGAATAACTCCTATGCTGTACAGAGAATTATTGTGACAGTACGAAGGCTGATTTACATGGTTTCAGACATTTTGATCAATGTTGACATGCCATCACCAGAAGTCCAGTTAACAAAAGGTAAACACTGTTGAGCCTTGTTACAAACAAGCAGCAGCTCACACGCACTGGAAACACGTCCTCTTTCAGTTTTAAAAGTTATTTGACAAAGGTTTGGAGGATTTATTGAAAAGTAAAATAAAATCTTGTAATTTAGAGACGTGGAAAAAGAACACGACCAACACATGTCCACAGTTATCGTCGTGTATAATTGGATGTTTTTTCATACGACCTCTCTACAAAGAACTCAGAGCGGCACATGATTCATCTGGAAGACTGTACATTCATAACAGAGAGAGCAACATACACACCGTGCTGCTCAACTTTTCATTAATTACCACAACTTCAGAATGTTTCATGAAGCTGAAAACACTGATCGTGATGCGCTGCAGGTAAAATCCATACCATACGAACTTAACAGCGGTGTGTTAGGTCCAGAAAGGTTTTGTCATTACAACACTGTCATTCTGTGGTCTAAAAATAAATACTGATCAGGGTGAAGTTATGTTATAGATACTATTGTGTACTTTTACTCTCGGGAGGCTGTCCTGGGCTGTATTTGGTTTCCTAGTTATCACACATTTTCCAGAATAACTTTTAGATACGACGAGAAGAAAAAGTCCCATTTTGTTTTCAAATGTGATAAAATATTGAAGGAAATTATTGATTTATCACTGATTTGACCGAAAAGGAATATTTAACACGGATTCACTTATTGCTTAAGAAGATTTATGAATAAATATAATCCTCCAAATATTTTATAAATGTTATTTATGAATAAATAAAATCCTCCAAATAACCATTTTGGCACATATCCTGCCTTTGTTGACACACAGGTGTCCATGAATGCAATAATCTGAGTGTTATCTGTATCTGAGTGTTAAGAAAAGGTTCCAGTGTTGATCTATGTTCAAGGTTTGCCCTGAGCCAGGTGACGGAGTATAATGGTCATTCCAGCTTCAGCTCCTCTTCAAGCACTAACCTAAAAATAAGAACAAAACATGGGAAAGACAATTAACCAATGATCCAAAGGAGTTAGACTTATTCACATCATAATGACTTCATATATTTCCGAATTAGTGATTCAAGTGAACTTACTTTCATCGTCAGAATCGAAGCCAAACAGTGAAGAGCAGGTGTTGAGTGCTTGGTGTTTCTTTAGTTCTTCTAAGCTGCCAAAGGAGGACAAACATTTGTCACAGCGTTGTCTGATCTTCTGCTCAGGGGCCGTGTTGTCCACCTTCTGCTCCTTCTTGAGCTCGGGCTCCTTCTTCTTCTTATTGCTCCAGTAGACATTTTTCCTCTGACCAACCTCCTCGGTGGCCCTCCTCTTGCGCATGGAGAGCACAGATTCATCCAGGTAGGTGGAGGGCGGCGGCCGGATGAAGGGGGCTTTGACGAACGTGGCGTAGGACGGATCCTCGGGTCTGAAGGTCTTGTGCTCGGTGATGTGCGGCTCTCCCAGCTTCTGCTGGACTCCCTCAACCAAAGTGGACAAATCCTCAAGGTCTCGGACATTCAGAGGGTCCAACTGGACTATCGTTCTTTTTCGAACTTTCTTAGGTGGAGTGGTTGAATTACTTCCAGCATGGGAACTTGCCACATCCTCAAATCCATTGATAGTGGCTTCGCTGTCATCATGACTGACTGGTTTCTCTGTAAGATCATCTGATTTCGACAGGTCTTCACTGCTGTTTGAAAGATTTGCTTCACAATCCTGCTTCTCGGTTTGGCTCATTTCTCTGAGATCCTCAACATGCGAGGCCTCGACGTGATCTGGGATAGGACTTTCCCTCTGTCCCTTTTTATTCTGCAGCCACAACTCCTCGACCTTCACCCTCTGCTTCCACGGAGCTTCCGAATTTTGCTTTATCTTTCTGTCGGCCTTTAACTCCAACTCCTCTCTTTGAGGAGCTGGGATGTAGTGTCTCCATTCGTGATCGTAGAGGCCTTGAAGGCTCGAGAAGAGCTTCTCACAGTCTGTGAAGGGACACTGGGGTCTGAAGGGCTTGTGGGTGTTCACGTGGTCCTTCAGTTCTTGCTGCGTCAAGAAACGCTGGTCACACTCTAGATGGTAGCAGAAGTGTTGCAGAGGACTATCATGGAATTTCATGTGGTCTTTATAATTCTGGAGAAACTGCAACTGCCTGTTGAAGGAAAGCAAAGTCAACATCTTCTAAAACACACTGTGTGCAGTAAAGAACAATTAGCAGCAGACTGGAGAATCAAAACAACGTATAAAACAATGGTGAAATTTAAAGATCCAGGTTTTTGTAAAATCAGCACCTAGGGAGTAAAATTTTTTAGAGACTGTTCTATAACTTAGCATATCAAGATGGTTAACAAGTATTGTTTATGAACTACTAACTTATCATTGGCCCATTGTTCAGACCTGGTATTAACATCAATCCTGAGAGATCTGATCACAAGCAGACAGCTTCAAGCTCAACTGTTCACACCGGACGATAAAATCCATCTTGAAATCGGTCTCCTGCGACAACTTGTGATCAGATCTCATTCCTAAACTCTTTCTTCACGAAGACCAAGTAATGTTGTTTTAACCCAGTTTACAGATGTGTCTGTGTGTTGGCATGAGTAAGAAATAGTGAAAGAGGGATAGTGTTTTAATATTGATTAATAACCTAATCAATTTCTGGATTTAGGTACCAGCTTTAGAATGATGACTCTGTATTAATGGCCAGCAATGCCAGGAATGAAGACTATGTTTGCATTAATGTACAAGACATCCAGGTACAATTTTAGGCTGGTAGTGCAGATACAGTCATAAACAATCACGTTAAAGTGCTGATAAGTTTGTCTGTGATGCCTGATATACTGAACATCCTACCTGAGGCAGAGGGTACACTTGTGCTTGGCCCAAATAAAAGTCTTCTCCAGCACGTCCTCTTCCTTTATGTGGCATTTGAGAGCGTGCTTCGTCAGTGTGGTGCTGACCTTCAAAAATACTCGATCACACAACACTGACGGGCACAGGTGATATGTGATGTCCACACCGTAGCCATTTTCTTCTGCTGGCTTCTTCTCCCCCTCATCGGGCCCTTCCCTCTCAATCACAGACGGTTCTCGTACGATCACCAGGCCGTCTTTAATGTCGACCTGCTCATCCTTGAAATCTACCCGCTTGAAAATATTTGCATTAGGGTTCTTGCACTTTTTGTGAAGCACGGACGTCTTTTTGATGAGGGTGCGGAGGTTTCTGATGATTCGATCTTCTCTCTTGAGGCTGGAAACTTTGATTTTGCTGCTAGTTTTCCGCTCAGGAATTTCCTCATCAGAAATGTGAGTCTGAATTTCATTCTGAGGCTGGTTCAGATTCTCCACATTTTCTGCTACTCCATTAGCAGCTGGAGTGTCCATGGTGCAGGGCTCCTTGTCAGGGGGTTTTTGTTTGCACATTTCATCAAAGTGGTCCATAACATGCTTTTTGGCAAAAGGGAACTGTTTAAAGCGTTTTCCACAGAGTATACATCTGATTTTCCTTCTCTTGAGGTGTGAGAGAGCATGCCTCATAACATTCAAGCCTTTATAGTCTTTACGGCAGAGAGTGCAGTGGTGTGCCAAATGAGCGTATTGTTGAGTACGGAGCATTCTGTCCCTCCACGTTCTCTTGGTTTTCACCTGGAGAAAAGACAAGGACACAAACCACTGAAATCAGTGCTACAAGTCACACAGAAAAAGTCAGGAGAATATCAAATAAAGGTTGTTTGTCCATTTTCTTCACTGATACACATGAGCTGTTTTCAGACATGAACTCTGGAAAATTCTGTAAGATTGAGTCGAAAAATTAAAAAAGAAAAAAACCAAGAGAAAACAATTATCTCCCGGTAATAAAAAAAACCTGTTGACAAACACATTGAAGACACCGACGAAGATGTCTGGAGAGTTTGTTGTTTTAAGAGCCGACACAGCATCATTTTTAAATACTGTACTCAGTGTGTAAACATACAGATTCCTCTGCGGCATTTCATTCAAAATAGAATGTATTGCATTGTCAAGTTCCTTGGGGAAAAATTACAAACTATGACCACAAACAAATAACTGACCTTGAGTTTAGAGACTTCTGTTTCCATTTGGGACAGGGGCTCCTCTTCTGCATCACCATTCAGCCCATCTGGCGCGGAGGATTCTTCAGGTTGCAGTTTTTCACTGTCAGGCTTTCTGGAGTTAAGGGAGTAGCTGTGCAGCAGATCCACTGGACAATCCAGTAACTCTAAGAGTGGGCCATCGAGCTCAGGATCAGCTTCGACGGCAGAGATGGAAGCTTGAGCCTCACCAGGAGGACCTTCACTAAGCTTTGAGCCAAGCCGTGTTTGAGATTCCTCTTGGATTTGTTCAGTTAGACTATTCACACAGACCACGTCAGTATCTTGCACAACCACAGTATTTTCCTTTTCAAGATCATTTACCGGCTCAAGATGAGTCTCTTGGTTTTCGCTTTTTTGTTCAAGTTCATTCACCAGATGTGGCATTTCCAGCTCTGTGTCAGTTTCCTCGTCCAAACCAGATCCGTCTACTGTCAGGAATATTTCATTATCAGGATAAGAGAGTTCATATTTGAATAAAGGCTTCCGACCTCGTTTCTTCCCTTTAACTTTGACCTTTATCTCTTTCACAGTCTGTACCTGCTCCAGCCTTGGAAGGCCTTGCAGCCATCGTTTCTTCTGGCCTTTCCTTTTCAAAATTTGGCTCTTCACACATCGAGACAGATACTCTCTTTTGCGGTTTAGAGGGAACTTTGTGGAAGCAGAGTTTTCCTTGTCAGTGTGACTGCGTCTTAGTGAATACATGGGCTTATTGCCCAAAGAGGTGGGCTGGAGATTGTATTTGAACTCTGGATCATCACGAGGCTCTGCTTCATCATCAGACACAGAATGTTTTCTCCTTCGTTGCCTTCTCTTCCATTTTCTCCTCTTCAAGGGAACTTTATCTGTTGGAGGAACACACTTTTCTGCCTGTTTGTCTACAATCTGCTTTTCTGGAAGTTCTTGCTTCGCAACTGTAGCTTCAGTGCACTTGCACAAACTGCGATCTTGAGAACATGAGTCATTTGAACAATTTGTTGACAGCTCTTCACTGTATTCCCTTTCTTCTTCTTTCATCTCATTCATAACAGCAGCCTTCATGACCTTGTCACTTATCAGCTCCATGCAATGGGTCCTGATGGTCAGGAGGTTCCAGAACTCAGGGTCAAAACACAAGCGCTCCTTCATCATCTGGAAAACAAAGATGGGAAACAATGTTAGTCAAAGATCAAAAAGCGAATATAGCCAATATATTAAAAGAGGTTGAAAATATTCCCCTCTTTACCCCCTCATACCTGTAGAATATGGAAGCGGACATTGGTCCGGACAGGGCTGTTGTTTGGATGTGGCTCCTGGTCGGGATGCATATAAAGCAGGCAGACGGTTCTGTAAGCCTCCAGGCTGCGTTCTTGACAGAAGACGAGCAGAGCACAAGCTCGACAGATCTCCAGGTCATGAGGCAGAAGGAAGGCGATGGTCTTGCAGACCAGAGAGCAGGTCACAGAGTCGGCCTGCATGTCACACAGCTGCAGGGCCCTGGCACAAAGCTCCACACAGACCTGGATCCCTTCACTTCCCACCTGTTCGAAAGGCACAGTCATTTAAATAAGGTAAAATAGTGGATAGAAGAATCAAATGAGAGTGAAAACATAAATTTAAAAAAAAAAACATTTTAACAGCATACCTGCACTGTTCACATTTTATTTGAATTAAAGAAATATATTGCTGCTTCAGACCTTTTGTCTATTTTTGCTCACTCACTTTACTGGGTTAAAGTTAAAAGACATACGTGTCCTGATTGATTCAGAAATTTTTCATTTCACTATCATTGATCCCAATGCTCCTGAACACTCAAAGCTTTTGAAAATGTTATATATCGTTAACCTGATCTATAGCAAAAAAACGTTTTTCTAGAGCACAATGTGTGAAAAAATGACGAGGAGGAGTTATGTTGAACCTCTGTGGTGAGCAGTTTGATGAAAGGGAAGATGGCTCTGACATTGGTAGCAGAGGAAGCCAACTTTAGGCACTCAGCCAGGAAGCCTTGTCTTGACGGATGGGCCCGAAGGTGCAGCCTACTCCAGATGAACACCAGGTCCCTGCAGGGAGACAGCATGGAGGATGAGTCAAAAACATATAGTTTAGTTATGTTTTCATCAAACAGCAAACATAGATATACAAAGGAACCAAATTAAGAAATCAATGTATGTATCCTGCCAAAGACTCCCCTTACACACATATAAGCAATTTTAAAGAATTAAAGAAAGAATTTACTGAAAGTAACATTCAACTGTAAAAACTGAGGAGATATTTCAGTGTATATTTGTGTGAAGTAGTTGTCCGAACACTAACCAGATGTAATACATGTCCCCATTGTGAAGATGCTGAGTAAGGAAAGCTTTACACAGTGACAAAAGGAGCTCATCCTTCTCCACACTCTCTGTGTTGCAGATGATCTCCACTGCATCTCGGCCGTCTATCTCTGCCATCTGAGGAGGAAGATTCGTAGAGGTACATGCATACATACTTAGTAAAACAATTAATTTTAACATAGAAACAGAATTTATTTTTCATAATGATCATCGGCAGGTGTAATCCATTCCATGCATCTCAGCCTCAGATATCTTAAGGGACAAACACATTAATTTAAGCTAACCCCCTTATCTTATGCTCTTCTTCTCTCACCTCCTTGTGAAGATGTTCGTGCAGTGACGCCTTGCAGAGACAGGTCAGGTAAGCCTGATGAAAGAACAGATGCTTTCCAGCCTCACGATTCTCCAGGCAGCTTTTAGCCAGGCCCATGGCCTCCTGCATACGTTCACAGGCCTGCAGGTACCGAACCCGGAGCTCCAAGAACACCGGCAACTCCGAGCTCAAGAATTCATCAACTGCATGGGAGGGAATGACATGTTGAATAAATGATACAAATTGGGCTAGGGTAATTTGTAGAGCCCTATCAATATATCGGTTGGTCGATAATATCAGCCACGGCAAGCCTTTCATCGTGGGATCTATATTTGTTTGCTGATATGCGCCAATGTAAAATCGTTTATGGTTAAACTGAAAAATATCAAGCTTCAATTACATTTATTTGTGAAAAGGGTTTGATAATAACATCTTATGAAACATCAAATATATGACAATTTTGTCAAGTCAATTTCAATTGAACTGGATTTTTGCAAAAACTGACAGCCATGCAGTGTGAGAGTGATAATTGAATGATAGACAGGAACGTCTATATCAATCCCTCCCTTTTTCTCTACTAATCTCTCACCACTCTGTCCTACCTGTATCTCTCCATTAAGATGGTTATGTTTATAACTGAAGACTTCTTGGGGTTGGTGTGCAATACATAACAAGGCAGAGCTCTATGTGTTCATATTTGCTGTTTAATCAGCTGTGATTATGAGCTTACCCTCTTTGGGTGGCAAGTCTGCCTCCTTCAGGATTCTTTGCAGTACTGGATTCTCCCATGGGCCGCCTGCTTTGATGGTCTGCTTCACTTGCTGAAAGTAGCCATTCCTGTGCCTTAGCAGCTGAAAGTGACACTCCTGCAAACAGTGGTAAAAAGATTTCCTTTTTTGAAATGACCAAGTGCATGATTGTCAAGATCCTTGGGTCCATAATAGCCTGAAAATACAATCAATACAGTTGCTGTGGCAAATTTTGTCACCTGAAAGGAATCAAGGATGTTTTTTAAAGGCGCTTCCACAAATTCTTCTTTGCTGAAAAACAGCATGAGTTCAAAGAAGCTCCTGCAAGACAAACAGAAAAAAGTTGTTTTCAGACATGAACTTTGGATAATGCCCAGAAAATTGGGTCTAGACATTTTCCATTTCACATATGAATAATATAGCAGCAGATGGTCCGGGTCAAATGTGTTCACAACAACAGGAAAATGTTCAAAACATTGAGGCGAGGGGGGGGTGTCAGGGTAGAGCGTGCAGGAGGCAGGACATAACCTATAACTTCTGATGTGAAAATCACATGTTTTTTTGTTTACAGCACATTGACACAGGCGTCTGCCTCATCGTCACAAGCTCTCGAATCTTGTTCACATATTTGTCGACTTCTTCTACATGCATGCCACCTCTTTTTAATCCTGAGATATTTGTTTTCTTTTTGTAGTTGTTTTTCTCATTTTTAAATTCATCGCGTGCTAGACACATCAGTAACACATGGCAGCAACTGGTTTGATGCTGAAGTTTACAAGCCAGTTAATCAAATTAGATTGAAAAAACTGTGTATCTGTCATCACCAAAAAGTTTCCAAGTAAACTACTTACAAGGCCAGGCTACTGAGGACATGGTAGATGTGCTGACAGTCATCGGGGAAGGCAGCAGTGGCTTTGGTGAAACTGCTGAGTGCTGTCCGCAGCAGCTTCAGCTGGGGAAGAGGAACTTGCCATTGCCCCGTGTAGTCCTCAACCAGCTGGGAAGCAAAACATGGAACAACACAAAAACAAAATACAACAAGAGTTAATCTTACATAGTATCACACCCAAACACTAAACATGTTTTTTAACTTAGAAGAAATTGGCTTCAGTTGGTCACTACAGTAATTATTTGGAATCCTGCATTTGAAGGAGCTATTTGTAAGTTTTCTCTTTCTTGCCCAGAGCGGATAGTAATGATTTTCACTTGAGAAGAGCTTCTTCCATTGTTGTGTTTACAAAAGAGGAAGTTATAATACACCCTCTGAGCAGCAATACTTTTTCAGGGCAGACTGGATGCTACAAGGACTTAGTGTACAAAATTGATGAAATGGGCCCATCAGGCTGAGGTTAGCTGGTTAACACGCTGACTTCAGTAGAGGAAATGAAGTGATAGAAAGAGCAGATCAAAAGTCAAGATTGGTGTTGCTTTTCAGTGCTGGAGACAGCTCTAGGCGAAGAAAGGAATGAAATCTTATAATAAACTTGAAATGTTTCTTCTAGACGTGTAACACATAAAACACCTGTTACTGCTGTGGATGGATATACTTATAACATTACATACAGATATATGGATAGGTGGATAGACAGAAGGAACAGAAGAGCCATTTTGATCATTCTGCTACACTCAAAATCTCATTATGCCAAAGAGAGAACATGTTGTAGAAACTATGGTATTCTTTTTCCCCAAAAAGGTAGAAATACTTCAACATCTATAATGGAAAAGACTTTCAGACCTCTCTCCGATTGGATGCTTGACGTGAGCTTCAGGTATGTTTACAAATGCTAGCGGTAGAGCCCGGTCCATAAACCGCTCATAGGAGTCAGAGAAACTTTGTAGTCCTGCATATGGCACAATTTCTCCACAGTGCATTGTGGCTCATTTAATAAACTTTCAATATAGTTTTATTCCATACCTATTGGATTATTATCTTATAGCTGTTCTAACTAGATGCTTTGATTCTGCTACCACCTGTCTTGATGCGACTGCACACAAAAAAGTGCAGAAGTGCACTTTGTAATTCTAACACAAATCCACCAGGGAGGTAAAATCTTCATTTGACGGACTTTTGGCAACAAAAGATCGGATATATATCTCTGTCCAGGCAACACTGGGTGGGAAATTAAACAGAGCTCATCTTCATATACTATAAGAATAAAGCAGGTTGAAAAATTGAAGTTCCAATTTAAGCTTTCATGTATTCTCCACTTATAGCTTGTTAAAGGTGAAGTGGTGGATGTTCCTGATGATGAGCAGGGTTCGGTCAGAGAATGGAAGTGCTCTTCACCTAGTTTATCTGTATTCACAAATTATTTGTCTGAACTGCATCTGGTGTGTGGTCAACATAAAGCTTATCTGGAGCACTTACTGACTATTAAATGACCATGTACTTCTTTTATATCTTCTGATAGATGAGTGTGTGCGTTGCAGGAGCGGGATCCACAGTGATTGTGTACTTCATGTCAAACAGATTGTGTCTGCGATACTTTTGTTCAGTCTCGCTATTCTCAACATGCATTTTAACTTTGCTGCCACATCAATGCATTTGTTACGACAGGGTTTGAGCTGTGACAGGCATCGATCCTTTTAAGCGTATCAAGTGGCCAAATCATGTTTACAAGTTGAGATGGACGTTTAGACATAGATAACATTGCACAAGCTTTTCTCAAAACGATGGGTTCGAATCCCAAATCATTGCTTTATTTATAACTTGTTGCTATGAGTTCATATTATCTAAAAATTAGCATTCCTGTCGCAGGGGGTTAAGGTACATGTCTTGAGGGTTGTCACTGTTTTTTTAACGCGAGTTTTGACGACCGAGATTTTGATGAATGTGACGAAAGTGTAACTTGCATCAACATCGAACATCTGAAATGAGTTCAGAGAGGCTGAATGTAAACAAATGTCACCAGTTAACATGATAACCAGATAAACTACACACCGATAATTAGCTTAGCTCAACGGACTTGCTAAAAGGCTGTGCATGATCAAATATCATCTACAACTAATATAGGAGTTGGTTCTTGAACTCACTTACAGCAGGTTTATAACTTCGTACAGTCTGCTGAGCCTTTCTGTTGTGTTTCCGGTGGGCTACGGCTCACTTCGCGCTAGCTACACAAGTGCATTAATAACGCTAGTCTGGCGGCTAATGCTAGCTAGCCAGGCTAGCAGCGTTAGCTATAAACAGACGCCGTCTCGGGAGACCACGCAGCCAAATGGAGCCCAACATACCTCACAGAACTCAGAGCAGTAGTCTTTGCTGTTCAGGGTCGACTCGTCGCTGCAGTGTCTGTCACACAGTGAGTCCAGAGCTGATTCAAGTCCGTCTGTTTCCAAATCACTTTCGCTGTCCGCCATACTGGCTGCTGCTACCAGCGCATAGTCCCAGTTGCCAGGTTTGTGTGGTTGCATCCTCCTATCAGCCTCAACAACACGCAGTCAACCTGGCAACCCGACACCGTCATTACAAGCGTGTGTGTGTGTGTGTCTGTCTGTCTGTCTGTCTATCTGTCTGTCTGTCTATCTATCTATCTATCTATCTATCTATCTGTCTGTCTATCTGTCTATCTGCCTATCTAACGGCAAGAACCAAAATACAAGAAAAATGATAGACACCAAAAGATAAATATACTTTCTGATAATTACTCAAAATTACAAGAGTTCTAGGCTGTAAACAGATATGTTTTCACTATAGGAATATCTACTGACTCTCTGAACTTCGTCGCCCCGGACTTAGGGGGCCGTATATCGAATTATTCGTTATTTTAGTATATTCTGTTAGTAGTACTTCAGTAGCAGTAATGGTGGAGGTAATGAGCTGATACAGTAAATGAGAAAGCAGATTAACTCAGTATAGACTTTATTGTATAGTTCCGTGTTGCATATTTACTAACCATAAACATATTGCTTCAATAAACCCCAGGTTAGAGGAAAATAGAATGATTATATTAGAATTGCTTTTTTTAAAAAACTGTTTTTGCATCAAATACCTGTTACATGAGATCATTCTAAAAAAATACAATATCATAAATTACATCATAAATTAAGTAGTACAGAGGTTTTCAAAGTGTGAGGCAGGCCTCCCCAGGGGGGCTCCAACGGTTTCAGGGATGTTTGCCTCAGTTTATTAAAGTGAAATAACATTAGTTATCATATATGTAGCCTACATATGTGTGATTTGGTTTAAGAGATCATTCAGAAATTCAGTAGTTTAGTAGTTTTTCCCACTTTCCCAGTCATAAACTAATAACTGGGTGCAATATGAAGTTACCGTATGTCAAACAGCAATATTAGGCTTTCTTGACTCAACTGTTGAGTGTCTGTGGGATCAAAAAGCACAACCATGATGCTATTGGCATCCAGGTATTGAGCAAAACTAAGCAATACAAACTAAGATGAGAGGAAGGGGGCGCAATTTCCCATGTTTTGTCTGAGGGAAGGCCGACCGTGTCAGACTTTGAAAACCCCTGAGGTATAGTACAACCTTTTTTTCTGTTCAATTTAGCCATTGTGTCCTCCCTTCATATATTAATCTGAGTCTATCAGTTAATAAAGCCAAAGGTCCATTGTCGCAGAGAAAGACAAAGTGCAGACTGTTGATACGACTCAGAGGCAGCCCTGCGACAGGCCTTCAAGCACAGAGGCTTTTACAATATTTCATGCAGCTAATGCATTCCAGTTATAACACATGCTCAGTAAACTGTTTTGCTTTGGTGACGCTTGTAGCCTATGGACAGAAACTAATGCACAGTAACATGTACAGTCATGTGCAGGCGTGCATACAATTATTTGCAAACAAATGTAGAAGATACAGAATGAGGTGAAACAGCAGGAACGACATGCTGACATCGAACACTTGAATCATTTCCACTCACATTTTCCTTTGACCTGAGATAAAGTCAGAAATTGTGGAAAGATCACTTAATGAAAGATTTTCAAAGTCACACATTTCCTTTAACCGTTAAGTTATAATAAGTGAGTGTGTGGGAAATCACAAAGAAAAATGCATCATGTTGAAAACAAGTGATTGTTTTAAGGCCAGGTAAAATGGAAAGCCAATTAAGTAACATTTCCGTGTTTAGGTGGAAACCATAGACTGTAACGATGGACGACATGACTGCTCCCCAAAAGTGTCTGGATTGCCCCCTGGTAGCTGGCTGCAGTACAGGCCATAGATACTGCCTCCTCCATGTTAATGGGTGGGACAAGGACCAAACTTAAAAGTCAAACCACACGTCATATACATTTTTGTGATGGTTTCTGTCATTTTAGGTTGCTCCTGTCACTGTGATGTTTTCCATGTTCGTTTTTTCCAGTAAGATTTGATTTGATTGGTTATTTAATGCTATGAAAAACATAGTAAAACATATTGATTGACAGCTGAGACTGACTCGTGATTTGTCCAGGGTGTGTATCGATGGGACCTTGATACCCGGGCTCCACTCCCTGTTTGTTACTGTGCAGACACAAGGTGGTGACATTCGTATCCATGATATTTTAGCTTCATTTCTGGATTGTGGGAGGAAATGGAGACACGTTGTCCATCTTGATATACAGTCTAAAGTGGAAACTGAACTGACAAGTGGAAAACTCAAACTGAATTGAGTCTTAAACTGCTACATTTAATTGCTTCGGATTTTAGCAACAACAACAAAAAAAATGTGCAGACATGCAGGAATAAATAGTCAAATAAACACAGAACATTATTGCGACAACATTTTTCTTTGTGAAAAAGTACAAATATATTTCAACAGCAGAGTTGGTGATAGACATGTAGATTGATAGAGTGCATCCCGAGTGGGTGCAGCTTGGACATATGTTTCCATTATTCACAATATTATTAAATTTCTTAATAAATACCTGTGCTGAAAAAACACAGTTGTAGCACTTCTGCAATTTCAAATGGAAGACCTGGATTAGAAAGGGAGGGTGGACGATGATGTAGAGGAGAGGGAGAACCAAAATGCCAACAGTGGGTTAGGAATAAAAACAGATCCAAGACATGCAAAAGTCTGAGCACTGCATCTTTCTGTGTCTCTTAAAACATGGACACAGTATTTTAATTCAGGGCCTGGATCCAGTTCACGAAGGTGGAGATGTGGCGACTGAAGACGCTGCCGGAATAATGGACTGGCTCTGTGGACAATCTGCAGACCACTACACTCGAATGAGTGTTTTTTAAGGTATTTTGATATGGCTTATCAAGGCAGAGTATTTGGATCAGCAAAGTTATCATCTCCATGTGAAGTAGCCTAAAATATGTGTTGAACTGGACTGAGAAGATCATGATCGTCTATTGGTCCTGAGTTGCTGACGTGCTGTTTAAAGACTGGGACTGGAAAGCATGAAAACCATATTGATGATTGAGGTTGTTATAATACAGGATGCAGAATTCTCTGCGATCATTTCATCGTTAATAATTTGAGATGTGTATGTGTTGTTTTTTAGAGTTTATCATTTGACATTAGTTTTATCAATACGAAAAGTTTACGACTCATTCGAAGTGCATTTCATCATATTAAATATGCCGCTGCAGTAGAAAATGTCGAGCGTCTTGTTTTCTAAAATAGGCTCGCTCGGCATCCTGTTGTTTTTGGCGTTACCTGAAACAAAAACATCTAACGTACGAGACAAATACAATTCTGGAGTTCAGTGCAGACGCGTCCCTTTGGATTTTACAGTTTGATTTGCATAAGAATAATTGCATGATGTTTACGGTGATGCAGCTCAGGAGAAAGTAGACAGATGCAAAGGGACATAGTGTATAGCTGGGTGTGTTGTGTTTGTGAGAGAGATGCTCAGTGGGTGCCGTTGGAGCTCCAGTCATAAGGGAGGAAGGTGACCTTGGTTTTGCCTGCAGACATGACGCCCTGCAGGCTGGTCTTCTTCGGAGAGTCGCCCATGTGCTCCAGCACCCACTTCAGCAGCTACGAGAGAGGGAGGAGAAAACAGAGCGAGAGTAACAGATGGGTTGAAGGCTGAAAAAACCCGTTGGGGTTATCTGATGGAATTTGCAGTACTCTGAATGTAACTAGACACAAGAGCTGATAATTAAATAAAACTTAGAAAAGTTCCAATGCTACAGAATAAAAATCATAACAGACAAAAGAGATTTCAGGTGGAAATCAGCAGCTGGAGTTAAACCTACGTTCTCATCGGTGCCTCCAAAGTCGGCCTTGTACCACTTGAATATCTGACTGAGTCGCACTTCTTTTTTCACAGAATCCACCGTACAGCCGTCATCGTTCTCCAGGAAGGCTTCAGCTGCTATGCGGAGCTGACTGTCGATGTCCTGGAACGGTTCAGTAGATCACAACTGATTCATTCATGCTCCCAGTATAAATACATACTTTGTACAATGAATGTAGATCACTGCTCATGACTTAAGACTCAGTAAGTCCTGCTCTCAGGCTCAAAGACCAAACTCTTGAATAAAAAAAATACAAATAAATGAACGGATGCACTGGAACTCACCTGTGGAGAGTACGTTTTAATAGGCGGGCAGCCCTTTGCACCACAGTTCAAGGCAAAGTGAATGAGGGGCTCTGCGTTTGGGAGAGCCACCTGGTGGACGACAGGAGAAGTAAAGATGAGTAATTTCAAAGAATAACGTTATATTTTCAGTTGAGATTGAACAAAATGTCTGAATACTTGAAGCCTCGGGTCCGTGTTGGAGAAGGGCCTTCGAAACTGTGCCAGACCCTTTTTGTTCCCTCTCAGCACGCCGTTCTCGATGTCCTGCAAGGTGAACACTTCTCCTCCAATCAGGTAGCTCACATAGTTGAAGAACTATAATAGGGGACAGAAACAAATATGTTGAATTCAATACAATCCATTCCTGTTGAGCTAAAATCAAATTAAATAAAAAATTGGGAATATATTAAATAATTAAATACAACTTTATGATAACATAAAATGATTTTATAATGTCATTAATGAAAGACAGTCCAAAAAAAAAAAGAGTAGAAATATCAGCTGAACCTGTATTTTGAAACAGAAGAAGTATTTCCAAACATATGAGGGTTTTGAAAACAGTGTTCTAACTCTGAGTGCAGCTGTGTTATCTTACTCTGTATCTTGACCACATGTTGGTGGGGGGCCCCAGGCGGAGGAACCCGTGGATGACGAGTGCATTGTAGGTGTTGATGAAGAAGGCCAGCTTCTCCTCCCGGCTCAGTGACAGCAGCTCCACCCTCTGCAGCTGTATGGCCAGCTCAGAGTAACGCTCGAACGCAGGGTTCGACGACATGCCTTTGTAGTCCACAGACTGTAAGAGCACATATATACACACTCAGTGTCGCCAAATGTTCAGGAGTTAAACAAACTAGACCAGCTCTTGAATCTTGTTGACATCTTCTGTCGACATCGTCTGTGTCTTCTACCTGTTTGACACCTCTTTTTCACCCTGAGATATTTGTATTCTTTTTGTGTTTTTTAGTTCTGCCTCCGACGTGTGTTAGCAATGTTAGCAAAATGCCGACTGGCTCATGGTGAATCCTGCGGATAATATGTCCAGAGTTCTTAGGAGGGGGCTGGCAGTAGAATTTGTGTTCTCACATACAGCCCCATACAGATTATCTGGAGTTCAGTGCATGTCTGAAAGTTATCAAGTTAGCAGTTGTGCAAGGATTATCTCGAGGCATTCTTAAGACAATGCATTCACGAGGCAAAACCTTTTTGTGAGGTCACAGTGACATTGACCTATGACCACCGAAATCGACTCAGTTGATCCTTGAGTCTAACTGTTTGTATCAAACTTGAAGAAATTCCCTGATGAGATATCGTGTTCACAAGAAAAGGGTGGACGGACGTACAACCCGAAAACATGATGCGTCCGCCCACTGTTTGCCGCCAGCGTGGAGGCATTAAATTGAACATGTGTCTTAAATGGCAGATGTGTGTTCAGGTATTTGCTTTGTACACATTCAATTCCTCAGATTCAAACATAAACTTCGCAGTTACAGAACAGTTACAGATGAAAACACTCAGTGAGTCAGAATCCCTCCACAGTCAACAAGGCCATTACCTTGCCGTCGGCAGAGAGATGCTCAGAGAACAGTTTCAGAATCATCTCCCGTAAAAGCAGAGAGAGCTCCGCAGCTAAGAGGGAGAGAGAGAGAGAGAGAGAGAGAGAGAGAGAGAGAGAGAGAGAGAGAGAGAGGGATGGTTAAAAAATGTTTTACATATTCAAGAGCATGAAGTAGAACAAATTATGGTATTATTAGGAATCATGACCTGTGAGAAGAGAGCGTTGCAGATACATTTCAAGAGGAAACCGGCTGAGCAGAACAACACGCTTAGAAAAGCACAGGTTAGCTTATTAGTTAGCCGCTGGAGGGGGTGCAACATTCATTCAGTAACAAATACAACAACACAGAGCCAGAAGAAATGCTTCATCACCACTGCAGAAGAAAACACAACATTTAAGAATGACTTGAAAGCTAAACAAGTAGTAATCTGACAGAACAGGGTTTTGAAATTGGGATTGAATGATATACATGATCAGGTTGTAGCTTTTTTTGTTGTGTTTATATATCTTAAGCTAAGACTAGATCATATTCAAATTTAACCCTAACCCTGATTAATGTTATTTATGTACTTATTTTCTAAATTCTAGAGATATCAAGGTTAGTAACAGACGTACATGCTCATACTGGAACACAGCCACCATACACAATGTGAAGCTCATGATGTCAAGCAGCTATCATGTATATCATTAACCCCCATTTCAGCTCTTACCGACATAACCTTTACTGTCATTACACGCAAACCCAAGCGAACCCAAAAGCCAGCAGCCAAGAAGGGACAGGGGTTAGAGGAGCCACAAAAGGCCACGCTCTCAGTGCCTTCATCCTGGAGTGCGATGTGTGTTTGTGTCCAAAGCCCGGTCCAGTCCTGACCTACCCGGTTTGACACTGCAGCCGGCAGTCTGTCCTGCGTTGAGGGCTGAATGAGGGTCATCCTCCAGCAGCCTGTACAGTGCGTCAGTGGCGTTTTCCCCTTCTCCAAAACCGCCATCCTGCTGCCCACAGCCACGCACACTGACCATGTACTTCTTCTGCAACAATGCCTGTCCAGTGCTACAGGCCTCAGCCCTGGCTACCACACACATGACCACAGTCAGTAAGTGCACAGATCTCAGTGTGAATCAGGACACCCTGAGATAGTTCAAAGAGTTTCCAGATTGCTCTATTGACGTCTACGAGATCAAACAACCACAACAAAGAAAACCGGTTTTACTGCAGCCGTACTTACCCAAGCCCTTCTCTTTCTGCAGCCAGTCTACCAGCTGATCGCCGGAGAAGCTCTTTTTGTAAACAGACAGCCCCCTCCTTTGACTGCCAATAACACTGCCATGTTTGAGGTCCTGTACCAGGTCGGCCAACTCATCTTTCTCACACATAAACTCTTTGAGGGCAGGAATATAAGAAGCCGCACATGTACAAACAAGCAGAAAACACACATGTTCAAAACCCACATGGAAGAAAGAAAGATTATGGGAACTAATGCAGTCGATCATGAGAAAAAGAAGGAAATATGTATCTGGTTTTATGGAAGTTGACCTGACTTGGGTCAACTGTTTTTACACAGCTGCTCTACATATAACATATATTTTCTTTCAGGCTATATTTAATAAGTGGTATCGGATCTGTCCATAGATTTATGTACTCAACGATGCCCTACCTGGTATTTTTAGCAGTATCAGAGGCTTCTCTGATGCTGGTATCGAAATAAGACTGTCTCTAAATTATATATAGAGATTGACCTCTGCACAACTCCTTCATGACAGGAAAGAAAAACTAATTTGTGCCCTTGAAATTATTATCTTTTGGAACAGGTGTCGGTTTTGTGCTCTTGATTTAATCATTTACAGTCACAAATTGATATATTAGGCTGAACTGCCAACCAATACTGAAGAAAAAAATTGAGATTTAACTTAAATGAGGGCAAACAGAATTTGCAGGCACCTCACTTACAGGACAAAACTGCTTCTGTCAACACCCATTGTCAAATAACTGGCAGTCGGAGCTGAAATTATAGACTGTTGCTGATGGCATCTCAACAATGGCAGCAATGTGACTAGAATCACTATTTGATCTTGACTTCCTACGAGTGACAATGAGTTTCAAAATACTAGATCTGAGCTAACATCGAATTTAAATATTTCTCCACAGAGAGCTGTGTGACTGCCCCAGGAGATAAACTGTGTTTACACAGTAGGGAGCTGAGGGATCAGATATAATGAGGCACTGTGAGACAGTTTGCTGCTGCTGGGTTCATCCTGAATGCCAAGTTCTCCATTATCAACTGTGTATGTTGGCAATAGCGACAGGAGACGATGATGCTGTGACTCAAACCTGTCCATATATGGCCATATTATATAATCTCTAACTGTTCTTGGTTCACTTCCATGCAAAGTTTACTGTGTGAAACCAGCCCACCTGACTACGGTTCACTCTAACTGTGTGTTCATGTGGTGTCGGAATAATCGGGAAAAGTTGTTCCTTTCTAACGCCAGTTCAGGTCGGAACAACAACTTTTTAGGTACATGAGTTGCCGAGGTGCTGATCTCTATAACAGATTCTACATGGGAATATGCATATCTGTAGGAGGGCGACAAGATCAGGAGCCAGACGTCTGGTTTCCGTTTCTAGAATGGTCAATCACGTTTGAGCAAGCTTTGGTTGTCCGCAGGTAAACAGTCAATGTGGAGAGCAAAAGAGGCAGAACACATTCACCTAATGCATCAGCTATTTGTGATAAAACTGATTGTCTGAGTAATTAAACCTCTCACCTCCATCGGTCTCTCCAGCTGCTTCCTCTGATTGGCTCTTCTCTGGCACAGGCGGAGCATCTGCTGGAAGAGGCTCCTCCTTGACCAGACTCACCAATCTCTGAAGCTCCTCAGGAGCCTGAACAAATGGAACAAGATACAAGACCCAAACTAATAAGTTTAGACACAAATTTGAATACCAGCAGATTTTGACACTGTTGATTAATACACAGTACAGAACACTAAGTTCACCGGGTGACTCTCCTCCTCCTCCTCACCAATTTCTGCAGGTCATCGTTGCCGCCAACATGAACATTGTTGAAGAAGATCTGAGGGACTGAGCTGCGTCCTGTAAGCTCCTTCACTGCCGCTCTCAGCTCTGGATGCCTCCCCAAGTCCACGTCACATACTGGCACCTCCAGACGCCCGAGGGTGGCCTTAGCCTGGACACAGTGTGGGCAGCCCTGGATGGAGTACACGGTTACCCGTCCCAGAGCACGGCTTGAAAACTCCCCCATCTGCAGCAGCACTGACAAGTCAAGAGAGCCAAGAGTTTTCAGTTTCAGTTGTCCAGAGAAAGTCTGCTGAGCTCCATGGGTTTCAGTCACTATCTGCTGTTCTTGTTTTCTCTGACCTGAGCTATGGAGCAATGGTGAGCAAACAGGACGAGCATACTGACAACACCTTTTGGCCCGAAGCCTTAAACTTAACTTTGTTCTCTTGTGTGTATTTGTGTACGTGTGCAAGCCCACGTTATTCAGATGTCGTTATCAAACCCTTATGACATACGAATGTAATTGAGGCTCGCTATTTTTACAGTTTAACCAAGTTTAAATATAAATAAAAAGAAAAAAAGTTGTGCCCTTATTTGTCTGGTATATACACACTTCCTGATTGACCGATTTTTTTCTCTGCCCTTACTCATGAGGGTGAAACTATTTCCTTATCTTGTATGGAGGCAATAATACCGAGGACTTGGTAAATGAATGACACAATTTCCTTCCTGCTAATTTCTGAACATTTCCTTAGAGTAAAAGTCAGTTATCAGTCCAGGCTTATCAATTCCCTGTGCTGCCCCTCAGAATGTAAACATAACAACGAACCAAGAGGTTGTGTCCTGACTTCTTTACACTTCAGCTCTTTTGATGAAGTTGTTTATGAGCTATTGTAATAAAATAAGTATCCAATACCTCAGTAATTAACATGCATGGGAATTCCTGAGCAAAACTTGTTTGGAATTGGTGAATAACTGCTTACTACATGTAGAAATATCACAGCAATCCCCTGTAAATGTATTAAATTAAGAAGATACTGATAGCGATTTTATGGTAGATGACAGAACAGAAACAAATGAGGCTTTTAAATTAGGAGATTAAAAGTACATGCAAGGTAACCCCCGATTTATAGAGTGATATTTATAGTTGCAGAAATAACGCATTTAAATTAATATAAAGGAGGATGAACCTTTGCAAACGGCGCGTCTAAATTAAACTGCCAACTTTGTTTACGGAGTTCTGAATGGGACTGGACTGAACCGGAATATGAGAGACAACACAAACACAGACTAAATCCTTATAAAACGCGAGATGTTACCATGTAAGTGTTCACTGTTCCCTGAAGGAGCTAAACTGTGCTGATGCGAATATATTAGCAGATGACAACAGCAGTAATGTTGCGTTACCTTTTTTTTTTTTTACCTCAGCTCCGCAGCTTGGAACGGGAAAACAAAATGAAGGGACCCCGCAGATCCTCTTGGTCCGGATGATCTGCACCTATTAGCTCATGCAGCAGCGGATGGAACGAGCCTGGTGCTGTTCTGCAGCGACATGAAGAAGCTGCTGAACAAAGTGTTTCATCATCACTGTCACTGAGGCTCTGAGCAGAGGGACTGCTTCATGGCTGCTGTCCCCGTGGTGCCTTCACGAGCTGCTCGTACGTTTAACGAATGTCTAGCGCTGGTGGATGGTGCCCCCTTCGAAATGCAAATTGCCAAGGTCAGATCGAAAAAAGGCAAACGCAAATTTAAAAAAGTAATTTGCAAAACTGCAAATGAGAAAACACAACAGCAAGTGTACCACACTGCTGTGTCTTGTGAATGAGAATGTTTTTATGGTTTTGCCAAATTTTTGTTGCAAATTAAAAAAAGGGATTGTTAGGTTTTGATTGCAGTTTCATTTTGACATAGAAGTGAGAGGCTTAGCTCCTTGTGTTTTGTGTACTTTCAATACAATTAGCCAAATTCCACAATGTGTATATATTGCAATGCTCTCTCCTCAGATGCAACCAGGGGAGTATCAACATTGGTCCATGAATACATGACCAGAGGAAAGTAAATGAGCCATACACGTGCAGTTAATGTTAGTTTCATTTTCAAGAAATCCAAAATCTCCTACAGCCACAAAGGCAGCACAGCTCATCCTACTGTCCTGCTTACAGTTGCAACGGCGGCTCAGCGCGGAACGTTTGTTTCCCGCCGACGCTTGTTCCCGCACGGTCTGTTTTCACAGCAGGACACGAGTGCAAATCAAAGATGTCTGGACTGTCAGAGACGGAGCGGCTCGGCTGCACAGAGATACTGAAGCTCCTGTCCAAGAGCGACCTGCTGTCACTCAGTGACACTGTGACCTTTAAGGTGATAGTTGTGGAAAATGCCACAGGTACGTTTTTTACTCTGTACCCGGATGGCAAAGAGCGATCTAGCTAGGCTACCGCTTCGTTCGTTTTCCAGACGTAACAAGTTAATGTCGTGCACACAAGTTTTATATCACACACATTAAAAGTTTATTCGAGTAGTTATTTAAATGTCTTCGAATACATAGCTTCTCTTTTCGCTCTCGTCTTTTCCCATCAAAACGAACTGGGTTGAGAGGTAAAACGTTGCCTAGCCTAATTCTAAAACTTCACTGAAAAATTTACTTTTTGGGAAAATTAAGATATTTAGGTCACAGAAGTCTGTGTAAGACTTCAGTGAGTCAAATAATATCTCTCTGTGGAGATGCTAAGTTGCAGATTTATTAAAAACATGCCATTTTTCTTAAAGGGGGTTTGGAATGAGCTGAAACCAGGGACAGCACAACCTGGATCTTGTGTTATTTCACTTTCACTTATATTTTATTTAAGGACCGTTAGAACTAATGTGTAGATTCAGAAACGCGGGAGTGCCTTTACTCTGTCCATGTCTGCCCATATTGTGGGCAGACATGGACAGGTTTGAGTCACAGCATCATCATCTCCTGTCGCTATTGCCAACATACACAGTTGATAAGGGAGAACTTGGCATTCAGGATGAACCCAGCAGCAGCAAACGGTCTCACAGTGCCTCATTATATCTGATCCCTCAGCTCCCTACTGTGTAAACACAGTTTATCTCCTGGGGCAGTCACACAGCTCTCTGTGGAGAAATATTTAAATTCGATGTTAGCTCAGATCTAGTATTTTGAAACTCACTGTCACACGTAGGAAAGAAGATATCAGGGTGGTAGATCGCTTTTGGAATGGAAAAAAAGTGATCTTGCATATACCTATACTGGTGGTAGGCATCAATTACTGCAGTAGAAGATACAAGGGACATTGTCCATCTTGTCCTATGTTCTAAAATGGGACAATGTTCAGTTTAAAAAGGCACTGATGCCGGTAATGATGTCTGATCTACTGAGCGGGGCACATGGGTTTCATCGTGCTGCCCTACAAGCCAGTAGCCAATCAGATTTACCTTTAACCTCAGTGTACCCTCAAGTTCCACCTGTATCGTTGTTTACAAGGCCAAAACACTTGATGACGCTAAGGTGCACAACTGAAGTTATGTCCCTAACACCTGCTAACATCTACTGGTAGTTGGTAACTTAAATTGTGCAGACGACCTACAAACGTACAAGGGACATTCACCATCTAGTCCTATATTCTAAAATTCACTTCTGCCTAAATAACATGATGTCCAGATAATGTAACATCAAATAATCATAGTCCCTGTGTCCATCTGTTCAAACAGAGGCCACGGAAACGATCCTGTCCTTCAGTAAAAACGCAGAAGAGCTCCTGAGAAGGAAGAAAGTTCAACGGGACCTAATTTTTAAGTATCTGGCCAATGAGGGGGTGGCGATGGCCCCCAACAGTGAGAAACACCAGCTGGTGAAGAGGACGCTGGAGCTTTGGAAGGTACACACGGAAAGGAGGTCGAGACACTCAGCCCTAACATGCCGTTGTGGTTGAGTATGTGGAGAAAGGTCAGATGGGGATAGCTAGGTTGGGGTGGATGGTCAGGTATAACAATCGCAAAGTAAGGCAGCGTAGACAATACATAAATTGAAGGCTTTTTGAAATAATATGAAAAAACCCTGGATCTGCCTCCTGATCCGGATCTACACCAACATTTTATGGGTTCTTTCCTGACCCACACAGCATCCTTCCACCAAGTTATGTGATAATCTGTTCAGTAGTTTTTGCATAATCCTGCTAATTTACAGACAGACAAACAGACAAATGAAAACATAACCTCTTTGGCAGAAGTAATTAATCTGCAGCTGCAAATGTAATTGTTGTCTGCGTAGCAGGTCTAACTGGAGCATGTCTACTGACAGGTACTTGAGGCAAATATTGTTTGTGTTAACTAACTTATCATTCCTTTAAGGCCGTGGTTGATAAAAGACCTCAAGGAGAGACAGATGAGACAACATCTGATGACCTGAGCTTGAAGGCTAAGGTGGGTTTTGACCCTCAGCTCCTCGGCCAGCAGTTCTGCCAGTGGTTCTTCCAGCTCCTGAACAGCCAGAACCCCTCACTGGGTCAGCCGCCTCAGGACTGGGGGCCGCAGCACTTCTGGCCAGATGTGAAGCTGCGTCTCCTCGCCAGGTAAGAACACCAGTAATAAATAGATGGAGACATAATTTAAATTAAGAATTTTATAATTTTTTTGTATTTATATCAGCATTTGCCGATTTCAGTTTTCTTACAGGTGAACTGAAAATGTTAGCAGAGGGAAAAACAACCCCAAATCAACCTCACATGAGAAAAAGCTATGTCTCTCTTTTGTCTTCCTCAGAGCGGGCAGTGTACAGATGGAGGAGTTCCTGGGTGCTGAACTGGTTAGCCTCCGTCTCCTAGCCTTGACCAAGGAAGAGCGCCTTCTCCTCAGCCCCAACATGGAGCCCAATGGCCTCAGGACACTTGCCTCCCCCCATGGCATGGTGCTGGTGGCCGTGGCCGGGACCATCCACAGAGGCTCAGCCTGCCTGGGCATCTTCGAGCAAATATTTGGCCTCATCTGCTCCCCGCTGGAAAAAAACAAGTGGAAGATCAAGTTTGTCAACCTGAAAATCAGAGGGCAGGATGCTCTTGGCGGGACGGAGGCCACAGCGCCTGCTTTGACTTACAACTCCAGTGAACTGCAGCTCCTCTGCACTTGATGACGCTCTTACTCGCCACTTGTCTAAATTGCCCAAACACAGAAAACCAAGCTTTTGTTTATAGAGACTTAAACAAGCTACTGGTAGAAACCGCTCTCTTTACGTATATATACCATTCAGGTCAGGTTGTACAGGTACAGGTAGGTACAGGGGGACACTGGTGCATTTTTGCTTTGATGCAAAGCGTATTGTGCTTTGTTGGCCTGTGGCTCTCATTGAACTATGTTCTTTGATTTTGTTTCCGACTTTTAAAATTCCTTTTTCATTTATCTTCACAGTTCCACAGACAGAATGGTTTTCCTCTTCATCATGCCCTGTTAGAATCATCATAATTATCATCAGCAATATGAGGGTGATTTGAGTATTGCATGTTGCTAAATCACTCTTATGTTTTGGTATTGCCATTATTGCAGGGGGAAATATTGTGATTACCTGCAGTAACGTCTGTATCACTATGCAGCAACTTTTTACATTTTAATGGCATGGTAAACGGCTGTGGGGGAAATGTTTGGTCTGGTACCTCTGCCAAGAGGGTTATTCTTTTGTCCATGTTTGTTCATTAGGAGGATTAAGCAAAAAATATATTATTTTCTTACTTTGTGAGATGGGGCATTTTGCAATATTTTCATTGATTTCTCAGGGAACGCTTCATGGATCATGATGAAAAATTTGGAAAACGTATATTTATGAGCGTTTGTAATTCGGTGCAGATCCAAATATAAAGCCGGACCTTGTGAATTTAAATGTGGTTCCATAAGGGGACTGCTGGGCCGTAGCAGAGGGACGCATTCTACTGAGTGGGTCAAAGTGTAATTGGCCACAAATTGTAAATGTGCCTGATGGAAGTTTTCTTCAGCCTCATCCAAACAGAATTAGCATTACTTAGAATTTCATGACTTATGAATGCAGTGGAGTCTAATGGCTCCTCACAGTTCAACTGATGCTCCAGTTGAAGCGCCTGAAGAAAATCACTATAATCAAGAAGAACAGATACATTTTTCTTCACCAAGTTCGAAATGAGCTCAAAGCTTTTGCAAAGATCCAACATTTGTTGCACTGTGTTGATGTAATTTTTTATGGTTTCAAAAGTCACAATATATAAACTGTCGGGTTGAATTAGGTCATTATCACAGGGTCCTCTTGATCAGGAGCCCAGTCGCTGTCTGTGGTTTTCAGAATGTAAGAATAGATAAGGACGTAGTTTCTTAAGGTCAAATCTGATAGCTGCGATTTTGTCTGTCGTCAGTATTCATATATTTGATCATTTCCATACTCCTCAGACTGGTTTGATTGCTCGTGTAATTATAGACTGGCAGCCTCTAACACCAGACTCAAATTATTTCAGACATCTTTTATAAAAATAAACGCATTCAGTAGCTGTGGTTACGAAGAAAATGAACATTATATCAGACTTGACAATCTGATTTTTATTATTTTTTCGAATCCCTAAAATCCTATATGACGTGCACACCACACGTACGTGTACAACTCCACGAGTTTGGCCTTAAACTGGAAAGAGGCAGGTCTTCTCTCCCCAGTGCATTCCAGAGAGCTCAGTGCAGTCCAGGAGGTCCACCCTCACGAGCCAGGAGCCAGCCTCTTCATCATTAACCTCAGCTTAATGGAAAAAGCTGACCACCAACCAATGAGAAGCCTTGACTGACTCCTTTAGTTTTCGAAAAAATAAAAGCATTCCAAAAGCAGCTTTGCCTTTTTTCACTAACTGGTATTTTTAGCGGCGTGTCATCTGCAAAATACAGCATTTTTAACTGATACTCTTCACAGGCCCATTAATGTGACAAAACTAAATAATTCATCTACAATACATTTCACAAGCTCTGAGCGAACTCCTTATTAATGGAGCGGCTCTGGTTTTCCATTGATTCCGCTCCGTCATCCCAGTCGGGGCGCACAGGGTCTGGTGAGGCACAGAACGATGCCGGTATAGCTCTGTGGCTTCGGTGGGAAATGTTACATGTGGGAAATTATTCTTGGCAGCCATTTTCAAAGGCCCCTGGAATAGTTAATATCTGTGACTATATAAGTCGGCGCTGCGTGGCCCTCCGTGCTGTACTGGGCCATAGTTGTGGTGAGGGGTGGGGGGGGCCACTGCAGCCATTGATCTCGGCCTGTTCACCTCTCAGAAAGAATAATAACAAGCTGCTCGCCTCCTGTCTTTATGGCACTTGGCTTCTCTGCGTTTTAATAAGCGGTTTGGCGCACGGGCTCAGCTCTGACGCACGGGTTAAGTAATACCACTGCAGTGGCGTCTGGTGATGGTTTTGACTCTGAAGAGCTTGCCCCCCCCTCTACTTTTTCTTGCCCTCCTCTAATAGGGAAGTGTGTTTCTCATAAAGAAACATGTGAAAACTTAGATCCATGGCTCTTTGGAATAGCTTATGGGTGGTGAACCATGGAGGCTTCTCCTCTAATTATCAATCCATTTTTTCCCCCACTTCTTACTTTGAGTGTGACTGGTTGGAAGTTAGTTTTTGCTCTCAGAAACAGCCTTGTTGCTTATCAAAGATTATTTTATTAAACGCCTCATGCCACTGCCATTTTTCACTCTCTGACAATCTGATGGCTTTACAGAGCCGTTAATGCCAAACTCTGTAAATGTCTACAGCAGTCATTCTATAAGTGGGTCTTTGGGACACCCAAGGGTTTTTGTCTGGATTTTTCAAGGAGTCCTTGAAGTGGTTGAGTGGCATTTCATTCAAAATGAGTAATCACTTCATGTTGGGACTTTCTTTTATTTCACTTTCACTCTAAACGTCCTCCTAGGATTGAAATGTTCTCATTGGATTTACAAGTAATATTCTTATTTACTCACTTTTTCTAATATTTATACAAAATAACATTTATTTATACATAAACATATCTATATAAATATATAGATGTGTATATGTATATGTATATTGTCAGTGATGGGCCAACATGACTTGACCTCATGACAACATGAGGCCAGAAGAGGGCAGACAAGCTACACCAGACTGAAAGAAAGACTTTGATCCCTGGCCAAGAAAAAAAAGAGTGGGAAAAAATCCATTTAATACTATTACGTGAGGAAACTCGTTAATTCCTAAGAGCAATATGAGTGAGCTGATGTTACCGGGCAATTTCTATCTGGCCACAGCCATGAGGAAAAACTGTAAATTTTTCCAAGTTTGAATTGTCCTCCATTAAAGTAATGGGCTTCTAAAAGAGAGACGCGTTAAACTGTTGCCTTTCATAGGCACAAGAGCGCGTATTTCACAAGTTATTGAAGTGTCAGTAATTTATCGGTACCCTGACGGTGTCAGAGACGCCTTTAACACTGCTCTCTCTCTACAGTCGGCACTTTTCTGGACAATAAAGGAGAGGATTTATGCACAGGACGAGAATCAATCAATAGGCAATGATATTTCTCCTGCTGACAAAACACGTTAGGAGGAGAATTCAATCAAAGATTGACAGAGTTGTTTTGTCACTTTGCTGGACTTGCCCTCCAACCCAGCAGTGTTTCATAAACCAGAACACAATAAAAGTGCACTGAAACAACCACGTATAACTCGTGGAGGAGGGAATGAGGTCAACGGAGTTTTTCCACTGGTGTTAAAGCCACAATTCTTCCACTTTATCTTTTTGCTGAGGAGGGGGTTTCTGCTGTGGATTACTGCAGGGTCATTTAATGGGGTTTAAATACTGATGCCCTGAGTGTCCAAACATCATTTTTAATACCCCGAAGAAAGAGACACGTTACATCACAGCCTCTCGTCCAGTCGCTTCTTGCCACAAAGCAGTTGTCATTTCCTGAAAAGGTTTAGTTCTACTTTAGACTCCACGATGCTTGTAAAGTAATAACATTTACATTTTAAGGACATTACACAAAGAGGGAATGAGTTCAACAACATTGTGCTTGTGTGTGGAATCAGGTTTGGCCTCATGGTTGCTTGACCTTACCTGACCTTTAAGCCCTGGTTGGGAGTGGGCCTGAGCTCTTATTTTCTGCGTCCATCACAGATTACCTCTCTATGGCACAGTCTCCTCATTACACCCCCCCGTAATGTCTGAGCTGACATCATTGTTCCGTTTCAACACAAATTGGTTTGGACTGACGAGGCGGCCGTCACAGTTCATATCAGCCCCTCTCTTGGCCTGGCGGTGTATCCTTACACATGCATCATTATCTCGCGTAAACAGTGGAAATGCGAGACCGCCGGGGGAACGGACGCCATTCACGGCAACAAAGCGAGGGCTTAGTGAAAGGATCCTGGGCGGTGACACTCTCGTTTAGCATCAATTAAAGAAAACAACAAGCAGAGCACTTTCTGAAGGCAGCTGGGCTCAATGTGTTTATTTATACCCAAGCAAATATGTATGTTTGACGGAATGCATGCACGCAAGGACGTTTCAATCAGACAAACATGGAGGGAACACAGAGGTAACGAAAAAAAACGTCCCTCACATTGAAATGTACTTGAGTTGAGCTTGCACACAATACCCTCCCCCCCGTCTCTCTCTGTTTATCTCTTCACATCCCTCTGTTTCTCTCTCTCGCACATAGTAGCTCCTCTGTGTCCCTTTTCCAATGCAGTGCAGGGGCCCCCAGTGAGGGCCTTCCCTTGGCTCTTGAACTGAACAGAGAAGATGGTGTTATCTGAGCACTGCCAGGAGGTTGTCAGCTCGTATTGGGCCGCGTTGACCGAGTGGCCGCTTTGGCGGATGCGTGTCCGTGCCAGGCTCCCAGTGCCTTCCCTCCGCGGACATCTGCTGCGTTGTGGTAAAGCTGTGGCGCTCGCCTGTGGTTGCATCTTAATCCTTCATCTCTTCGGCTCGAACCATGCCTGGCCGAGCAGACCAGCGGCTCTGCTCGCCTTGCTTCTATTAATTGCCCTTGCCTGGCTCGCTGTTTGCTTCTGATTACACTCATTAATTTCAATTCCCCAGGAAGCCACCACCACCGGAGCTGCCTTTAGACAGGCACACACACATACAACCACACACAGAAACATGCATGGACAGGAATACATGCATTTGGACACACACATCCTTGCATTTGATGTATAGTGTGAAATAGCCAATATTTTTTAAATTGATTTGTTTGAGCAGATTCTATTCATTCTGAGGACAAACATAACACTGTCATTATGGTTCAATATAATACCTATATGTGGGTTATATATATATTTTTTACATGTTTTCAATGCACAGATGCAAACATCCTCTGTGTTGTCAATAGCTGGCCATGTGAATGTCATTAGCAGCTGTGGTGTGTGTCTGATTCCACCTGGGCGGGTCTCTCTTTGTAAGGCAGGGGACAAGAAGAAAGATGCTCTGACCCGCTGGTCATAAGTCAGTGTCCTCATCACAGCAGGTGGAGCACATCTGCTAAAGTCCCAACATCTGGGCCGGCAGGGTGGCCTCATAATTATAGCAGTGCCAAGGACTTTGTTCAGAATTGGTTTGGAAAAAACAAAATCAACATCAAGCCATATTATTATCCTTGACTCATCAAATTTTCAAGCTCATACGCAAACATTTCCACCACCAAGCAAATGGAGCCTAATTAAATGAAGTTCAGTAGCTTAGTGGCAATACTGATGAGAGTCTTAGATTTGAAAACCTGTTCTTAATGAGCAGACATGAAAATAACTGAGTGTGTGTGCGGTGTATTTATCTGTTGTATGAAAAATATCAGGCAATTTAAATATTTCAAACTGGCGCTCGATCCACGATAACAGATCACGTGGCTCAAAATGTGTGGCTGTTTGCAGGTAATGTTCACAGAATCCTCAGTGCTATCATTAACGTGTAGCTTTTGATCCTTCAAAGTTGAGAGTGACAAACCGAGTGCGGCTCCTCTGCAGCCACTAAGCCGACCAGAGGAGCGGTAAAACCCTCCCATAAGAAGCTGTGTGGCCTCTTGGCTTTTGTCACCCTATCACCTCAGAACCTGGGATTTTCTGGGAAAGCAGGGGCTTGCAGACTGACTCATCAGACAGCTGTACCTTAAATGCCCTCATGGGGGCGTCACACCGAGAGGTCACTGCCCCGGGTCTGCGATTTGACAGCCAGGCAGCAAATGAAAAGCCCTGAAGCCTGACAACTTCCTCGCCGAGCCCACGTAACCCAATTAGCGAACCAGTCCTCAGTCGGAGAAAATGAAAACATTCCGGACGCGAATTCCCAGGTCGGCTGTATCCGTTTATTAAATCCACTCCTTGCTTCGCCCTCTGCCTGATATTTTCGAGGGCTGAGTTTAATGGTTCACCGAGGAGTGACTCAGCAACTCAATGTCATGCCAGTGGTTTGCAAATGCTCTGTACGCTGACAAGCCAGAGTACTTCACATTATTATGTTAACTTTATGTTATCTTTTTAAAAGGACGTCCAGATAATGAACACAGATTGCATCAGCTCTGGGGGTGCGAAGTGTCTACATTACCCAGCGGGCAGTGCAGGCTGTGGGCTGATGATGCTGGAGGGTGGAGGCACAGAGGAGAGCCCAGGAAGGTCATATTGATTGATAACGCACCCTGTGGACTATAGGCTGTGGACCGCAGCCCCCACAGTGTGTTCGTTCTTGGTTACATATCCATACAGAGGAAGACTAGAGACTGTGAAGTCTCCATTTCATATAGGGCTCTTTTTGGGGATCTTCCCAATCATCCAAAGTGGCTCCCTTGACGTTCCTTCTTGCACCTACCTACTGGGATCGGTTGGCATCGTCACTGCCTGCACCGATGGTCGTAGCAGTTGCCAAAAAAAGAAAAGTCCGTTATTTTAGGCACTTTCCAGCACCTGCCTCAATGAAATTCTTTTTTCGTCCCTAACTTCTCTGTACCACAGCTTTTTTTGTCTTCTCATGATGAGGTTCTGATGGGATGTTTGATTGATTGATGCTAGTGACGGGAACAGGGGGTAGGAAAGACCCACTCCTGGTACTCCTGATTGCCAGTAAACCCCTGCCTACCGCCACTGAAACAAATAGCATGATTTGTTAAAGATACTAGAGTTCAGGAAGGGTTACAAAGCACCTTCTGTCCTAAAGCAGAAATTGATGAATGAAGACAGACTAATTTCTCTCAAAATATTGACACCCTGGCATCAGAAATCCACTCGCAGACAAAAAAATACCACAATCTCCAGCCTTTGAAAGATGAGGATAATGAGGAAAGCATGTAAGGAAGGCTACATTTGCCTATTGAGACCAGGCCCCTTGTGTCTTCTCATTCCCTTGTGGCCTTGTGACAGAGCCAGATAGGCCTCCTCACCACTGACAGCCAAATGTCCTCATCCATCCTCATCCAAGAGGCCCGCAGGCGTCATCAACCCTGTCTCGATTTCCCCCGACGAAACCCCAAAGCAGAAATCCCTTGCCCCGAGCCCGGCAAAAGCGATGGAGCTAGGAGTATCCCGTGGAGCCTTTGTCAATATGTCATCATCGTCATAGCTGCCAGTTGGCAGCATACACTGTCGAAACCCGCCGCAGATGTGTCAGCAAAATAGCTGCCATTTTATTATCATTTCTTTCCACTGAATATCCATTGCAGTAAACAAACTTCACCAGTGATAGGGCATAACTCAAGCAGCCCAGCTTTCCGTGCCTGTGAGGGGGTATTTGTGATGATGAAGAGACACGTGGGGGAGCGTTTGTTTTGTGCAAGACGGGACTGTATCAGCAGACGGATGCACTTCTGGTCCTTCACGCCTGTGCTGACAACACAATTCTACCCTGGTTTGGAAGACAAACCGACCATTGCATATAGGATGATACACCTTCGATACAAAAGTAGAATATGAATTATTTACTTGTTATCATTGTGTGTGGAGCTGCAAGGGGAAGATGTGAGGCTTTGGGAAAAGTCTCCTCTGTTCATAAAAAATCTTTAAAGCATTTATGGAAGCCTCTAGTCCGCAGACTTCTAATGTCACCATCCATCCCTCCACAGAGACCTTTTACGGTCTGTAACAATAGTCCACAACAGAAACATTATACAGAATTTAACAATATTTATTCATTTCAACCAGAGGGTGCACTGTAAATATGAAGCACTACGCTAAAAGCCAGGAAATTACAGCAATATCGGAGTCATTTGGAGAGCAGAACCGTGCACAGTGGCACATTTGTGGGATTCATATCATCAGGCATCAGATGGTAATTGTCTATAGTGCATTTACTGAGGGTCATTGAGACAGAAACACAGAAAAAAAATTGGACAAACAAAAAAAAAGGAGGAGACGCAATGGACTGCTGTCTTCTCCCCAAAGAGCAGTGTGTCCTCTCCTCGCAGATTTCAGGAAATTGCAACTTTGAAAGATATTGTGATGAAGTTGATGACGAGTCAAAGACAAGAGGAGAACAAGTCCACACATGTTGCCGTGACCTTCCCTCGGCTGCAATGTAACGCACATCTAATAGGGCACAAGCTGGAGATCGGAGATTTCATTTCAGGAGCAGCAGCGGTAATGACAAGGATGATGATCTTAAATGTATTACGTGCAATTGGATTTGAACCATTTTAGATATTTTTGTTTACATCCCATGAGATGCCAATAGATAAAGTTCTCTAACGGCTTTAACTTTCCAAAGCAGATTTATATATATATATATATATATGTACGCTGATTCTAGCACATGGGATTACGGGCTGGGAGAGTCAGAGGCCGCATGCGAGATGATGTGTGTGACCTTTGACTGAGGAATGTTTTTCATAGCCAGGTCATCCATCTTCATTTTCTCCCGGTGGTTAGTGCGCGTCCAGCATTAATTCAAACAGCTCGAGGTGTTTGGATAGCTCGCCCCGTCGGAGGAGGCACACCCAGGCCGTCTGAAATGACGTCCATCAGTCAGATTTGTTTCATTAAGGGATCGGGTTAGCTTCATGTTATCACTTACTGTATATGAACTCTCGGGGGTCACATTCTTCAGCTGCCTAAAGTGTGGAAACAGGCTTTTCAGAAACGATTCGAGGGATGTGGAGGCACCACAGAAAACACTCACTTACCAGGCAAAATGGAGATGTAGTAATTACAAAAAAAATATTTTTCCTTTTAAATGTTTGGTTCTTTTGTCAGTAACATTTGCATTTAACAGAAGTGCACTAACCCACTGGAAAGGTGTTGAAAAGATGTCCACTCTAAGTAATACAAATTAAAACATCAATAGCAACTTTGGGGTTTGTTGTTTGAGATTGAAATCAAGCTAAGAAGCAGCTTAGATAAATCGATTACAACCTAATGAGCGGTTTACGATTCCGCATTATCGAGGCCAATTACAAATAACAAACACAGTAATGAAAACTTTGTAGATGCAATGGATGTGATGTGCTCTGAAATGCCTCTGTATTGGTGGAAGAGAGGAACCATTGTTTCTAGTGTGTTCTTCTTTCGTTTTTTCCGACACACAACTGTCCTCCCTGCCTTTTACCAATCCTGCGACACTGTCCACTGAAGGCCCTTTCCGATCAGCATGCTCGAGCAGCAGTCGATTGCTGGCCTCTCAAGGACGCTGATTGACATTTTATACAGCGGCTGCAGTTTAGTGATATTGATGGCCTTCAGTTTAACTGTATATTCTTTTAATAAGGTGGCTGGCTGATGCCTGGTGCTTTCAAAGTGCTCTGAAAGAGTTTCAGAGGAAAGGAGAGAGTTGCAAAGAGAGGTCAGAGCAGTGGCACCATTTCTCCAGAGCAACAATTACCTCCGCCCGGGAAGTTGTGTTTTCCTTTTGTCCGTCCGTCTGTTAGCTGAATTAGGCAAAAATCTCCTAAAGGGATTACCACAGAACTTGGTGGAAGGATGCAGTATGGGTGAAGGAAGATAAGTCCAACATTGTTCACCCATCATGGATATGAACACCTCACTGAAAGTCAGCATTGAAATCACATCCAATGTGACTGAGCAGGATGAAAACATTGAAAAACATTGAGCTGATCATTTTTCTGATTAGTTTATGTAGACAGGAAACAATTGAAGCTGCAGCTACCACAAAATACTTGAAGAAGCCACTTGCACAAGCCATTTGACGCCCAAAACTTTCTGTCTCCACTGGATAGTATATTACACGTGCATCCCCCAAAACCAGGCCTGTCACACAGAGCCCCAGGTGGATAACCCACCGTCCACTTGCCCTGTGTACAGATGTCATTACTGTTTTCTGTATCTATAGAGTCAGGTCAAATGCACAGAACAATATTAATTTCATTGTTTAGGAGCAGCAAAGAACAAGCTGATGTGCCATAACTCACGCTGTCAATACGACTGTTTGGAGTTTGGGACAAAGTAATGACCAAAAAGAATTTGCAGTGGGTTTGGTGTGCCTCTCGTGTCCCAAAAAAACAGTGGAGGGCTGTTTCAATTCATAAGACTCGTCATCGCCCGCTCCCCAGTCATCCCATTTATAAATGCCATTGAGCATGCACTTAGTCTAGACACCCGACCACACAAGGCGACACTGGTTGCCCCACGGTCCAGACACTGCCATCTGTGTGTGTGTGTGTGTGTGAGAGAGAGAGAGAGTGTCTGTTTGTGTGCTGCCGAGTTTGTGTATACCAAGCCACATACACGCAAGGAAAAAGAGATTCATGTGCCACACATGGGCACCACGTGGCGCTGACAGAAAGAGAGAGAGAGACCGTGAGACGAGACCCCCCCTCCCCACCCATGGGTAAAAGGAATCCATGGCAGACAGTGTCACCCGCCCTGGCTACTGCTTTAATTAAGACTCTAATGATAGGCTTTCAACCGAGAAGCAACTTATCGTCGCTCCATAATCGCTCAGCGCTAGTTAGTGCTGGCAGAATTGCAGCCATCTGCTGCGCTAAGAACACATTCTGATCATTCTTAATATAGCAGTAGTAGCTCATGTACAGTATTTATATTAGGAGACCCCCATTATGTGAAAGTCTGTTTATACATTTTATATTAATTGAGCACATCTGTGTTACAGGAGCTTGGATCAGCAACACATTTTAATAACCCCAAATCCTCTTTTTAGTACGTTATTAATATAATCGCAATGTCCTGTGATGCTGAGTATGAATTTCTTTTTTATGTCATACCTTCATAGCTTTTTTTATTTGTGTACTGCCCTCATCACGCTGTAACTGACTGGATTTAAAAGTCCTAAAAAAGTTATTTAAATACCAACTGTGTGGGCACAATCAAATAAGCTAATCTTACACATCAAAATAAGGTATCTGCAGCTTGATTTGACTGACGTGTTTTGAGTGGTGTGCGGCAGCTGGAGCAGACAGCTTAAAGGAGCATGTTTAACATAAATTCTGAAGACAAAACATAGAGAAGGAGTAGGATTCAACAACTTCCTTTTTCGTTCCTCTTGCAAATGTGCACTTAAATTGTTGTCAATGTTTTTGTCTTGTCTAAAATGTCCATTCATTAGTCCATCCATCCATTATCTATACGGCTTATCCTCTGCGGGTCACAGGAGTTACACCATGGACAGGTCTCCTGTGAGTCGCATGTCCAACATACAGAGACAAACAATCACAGTAAGAGGAAGTGAAAGGATCAACTACACTGCAAAGAAATTCATGTGACACGACAGGTTGGTGCAACACAACGAGCCGTCAGTCTGCAGTGTCCGTCCACACGTACAGCTTTGTGTGTTTCTTTGTGCGTTTCATCGCAAAGCTGTTTCCCCTGGTTTCCAGTCTTTAATGTCAGCCAGCTGCTGCTGGTAGCTTCTGCTGGAACCACAGTAAAGTGGTAAATTATCTTCTCATCCGACTCTCAGCAAGAAACTGTATTAATGCTGAACGTTTCATTTTAATGAAACAAGCTATGATACATTTGTATTATGCTCATGTTAATTTAGTTTGATTGGGTCTTAACTGTGTCCACACACACAAAGAAAAATGCTTAAAGGGTTGGTAAGTTGTTTTTGAAACACTTTTTGCTCATTTGATAAAATCTTCTTCACGTCCAGATGAAGTGATTGGCTGGCACATCTGTCTGTCATTGACCAACCTGCCTGCCTGTGCACGACCTTCAGCCAGGGAGACGTACCCCGCTGAAGCAGAGACGACAGCGAGCCGTCAGCGAACGAGTCACGGAAAAGTCGGTTTCTCGCAGTTGTCAGTCAGTGCATGTTCATGTGTTTTGGGGACGTAGCTTTGACGAGACGGCTGATGGGAGGGGAGGGGATGTGTCGGTTTCCTGTTCCAGGATTACCAACCCTAGCTTTAACTCAGAATGAAAGGATAAGGGATGAATGAAGGGACTGTTGTTTGGATGGCTGACGCCCTAACGATAAAACACTTAAAGCAAAAATGAAACTGTCCCGTTTACAAGACAGATCTTTGGCTTGTAATCAATATTTGCAGGTTCCATATCTGATGGTGACTAAGATCCTATGAGGAAATTAAACATGGCTGTCAATTACACCTACAAATCAAGATATTAATTTAATTTAAGATCTAATTTAATCAAGAGCGGGAAACGGTGCTGCTGTTGTGTATTTCTCTGAGTCACATGGCGGCTGCATTCATTTTCTGCAAACACCATTTACAAAGCTGGTTGTAGTGATGTATTGTTTTCTTACTGTTTGAATTGTTGACGTAAACTAAATGACTAATTTACAACAGCCTGTTTTCCCACTTCCACTGCAGCGTGCTACTTTACTGTGCAGCGAGATTTACTTTCACCGAAATCAATCTGAGGTCAAATGAGGAGCACTTAGGGATTACTTATAGCTCCGAGGCGCAGTCATAGTCTATCTGACGGAAAAGCTGCACCCCGAGAGCTGATGTAATTCTCCTCCACGTTGGGAGCCTCAGATGCTCCGCTGACAGAAAAGGCTTTGGCACAGCAAAGTGATGAGAGCAGCTTGCCGCCACTGATGTAAATCCTGCCTGTGTTTATTGAGAGTTCCTGATCAAAGGGAGGTTGGGTGAGGCAGAGGCAGAGACGCGGAATAAAAAGAAAGTTGCAGAGTTGCAGAGCTGAGTCACTGTAGGTGAGGGTCTGATATGTAATGTGAGGTTAACACAGTTAGTGTGTGTGTGTGTGTGTGGGGAATTGACTGTAGGGGTCTGATGGCCTGCCTTAAGCCGAGAACAGTATATTTATATGAGGGTGCTTTCCCACCTGCGTTGGGCAGCTCAGGGGGGAGAGCGAGTCGTCCACTGAGCAGAAGTTTGGCAGTTCGATCCCAGTCTCCCCCCTCCCGCATACCCCAGTGTCCTTGGTCAAATTGATGATGATACAGAAAGTGTTATACATAGATGCACATAGTAGAATAGAAAAGCGCTGTATAAATACAAACCATTTACCTTGTTTGGTTCAGTTTAATCCCGAAACAAAATAATGCACCTTGGATCACGGACCAACGGCTAAAATTAAGTCAGACTTAAAGAGCTGGTCTTGAATCAGATCAGCTTGAGGTAGTTCAGACTAGCAGACTAATCACAGGAAATTGAGACAGCATCAAACAATAAGAAGAAAAGGCAGCAGAGGCCTTACTGGTCGCTCCTGACCCACAGATCTTCACCTCCGAACGACGAGGACGTTCATTTTGGCATTGTTGTTTATATTAACACTTTTCTTTATTTATCTTATTATTGAAAATGTACCTGGTGACCTTCAAGTTCACCGTGTGGAACAACATCTCAGTATATTCTCTGCCCCCAGCTGGAAGTGAACAGAGGATGACAAAAAAGAAAGAAAATGTCTGACAACCTCTACCTGCGGGGCTCTTTAATCATTCATGCTTCATTAACTGGCTATCTGTTATCATTTTGCATCTCTCCTTTGAAGGGGATGAGAAAGGTGGAGGGCTGTGGCAATGATCAATATTTCTGTAGCACAACGGCGGCATTTTGATCAAGCTGAGCCGAGCTGAATAAGATTCAGTACAAAGTGAACTTCTGGACCTGAAAGAGGACAGAATAATTCACAACTCTTTCTGCTGCTGTAAAATCTCTTTAAGAGGTTTTTTGTGTTTCCCTCTCAAGTATAGATTTTTTTCATTTGCTGATGCATCTCTACTCCAGCCCCTGCACTCTGTTGTCTAGTTGTTTTGTGTCCAATGCACAGAGCTGAACATAAACAGGCCCCTGTGTTGCAAACTGTCACAAAAACCCCAACTGAAACACATACTCTGCTAAATGTGCTGCATAAAACCCAGCTAATACCAGCATAGACCCACATGTCTTTATTGGAAATAGCTAATTGCTGAATTTGGAATACCTAAATGGAACATGGTATTTACAACACCCTTTTCAAATTCTCAATATCACTATATTTGGAATAATATGATGCATCATGAGTGTGCTGTCTGAATTATACCAGCAGAGACGGCATTGCCACCAGTAATGCCGCTTGGAAACACTAGGGGGGAGAGTTGTCTAATGCCAACTATCACTGAATAAACTCTATTTAACATTTTATTGGGGAAAGCAAACGTCTTTTTTATTCAAGTACGTCTCTCACATAAGTGATGTTAAACGAACTGAATGTTTATGCCTTCTCTCGCTCACCGTTCAGATCTCCTCCGGCCGCTTTACCACGGACTCAAATTTGTGCTGCTTATGAGCCATGACACACATTACAATCATCGGTTTTCATGGCTGGCTCTTAACCAATGTATCATGACAGCCAATTGACTCTGTGATCTCTCCTGTTCCTCCTGCTAAACCGTGGAGATATGATCAGAGCTGGGGTGCAGATGTGAGGCAAGGGAAATGGTGACAGTTCACTGGAGTTGAATTGTGCCCCGGAGAGGAGGAAGTGTAGTTTTTTTCCCTATCAGATGGAAAGATCAGAGGAGACAGATAATTCACTTATCACATCTGCGGTGATTAGGGGGACAGGACGCGGTTTGCCCGATAAGGATCTGCGGGCTCCTTGGAGACTCCGTTCTGTTGTCAAGAAGCTGAAAAGACGCCGCCTCAACGCCGTGTCTTCTGTTTGATGTCATCTGTCTATTTTTATGACACCTAGGTTAATCCCGATTTTTGTCTCGCTTCTGCTGGTTTGTCTGGTCTCACCTCGTTTATGAAAGGGATCTGTGAACAATCAACATACTGCTGCTTCATCTGGTCTCATTTCATGTCCTTGTGAGTCATCTTGTGTCTCACTGAGAGAAGTTCAGAAATGTAAAAGACCAGAACTGCGTCCTTCATGTTGGAAATTTGGTCTCATCGCATCTCATATAACTGCATCAACTATGATTTGTACAAAAGAAAGGATACCAAAGAGAGAGAGAAGGTCATTCCATGCCAGAAAGATGCACCATCTCTTATCATTTGATGGATTCTTTCTGTGGCACATATCTCATCTTATTGTCCCTTATTCTCGGTTGCTTTAGTCTTATTCTGTCTTGTTCAGCAGTCTCAGTGTCATCACACATTCTGCATTTTGTTAAAATAGTCTTGTGTGTTCTCAACAATTCTCATTGTCATTTAGTCTCATTTACATCCATTTTGCCTTGTCTCATACGTTTTCAATTCTTGTTTCATCTTGGTTCATGTTGCCTCCTCTGATCTCATCTCATTCCATCATCTCACTTCAACCCACCTACGTCATCGCATCTCATTTCATCACTTTATATCACCTACCTCATTCTTATTTCATCATCTCATCTCACCTACCTCATTTCACCTACAACCTCTCATTTAATCGTCTCGTCTCACCTCATCACCTCTCTTCATCTAATCTCACTTCATCTGACCTTGTCTCATGTCATCTCACCTCACCTCATTTCGTCTCATCTAATATCACATTACCTTACCTCTAAACTAATTTCTTTCTCATCTTATTTGTGTGGTATTTCTTGTGATCATGCTTCCTCTTTCCTATTACCGCTTCTTCATGATCGGTCACTTGTTCAACGGGTCCAGATAAACTGAAAGAAACTGAAAGAAAGGAACTTATTTAATGATTTTTGCGAACCAATTAGTTATTCATTGTTTATCAACATTGTATTCTCATATGGAGACATTCTGTTAGACTTCAAAATAATTCCACTACCCAAATTTAAAAACTTCCACCAAGTATTCTCTGAAATACTCATCTCAGTAAAGTTTTTCTAAACTTGGACTGGCTCTTTCAGTATATTTAAATTCAGTTTTAATGGGTTTGCTCTGTAACATCTTGAATTAAAATGCAAGCAGTTTGAGTCCATGTTTTTCACAATGTAGAAACAGTGACACTATAACAAAAAGAGGTTAACATCACATCTAGAAAGGGACAATACCAGAGAACGTGTGCGATGCCCAGACGCTCCCTCTCCCTCTGTCAGATTCACACATTACTTTTGAAGTCATAATTACCTCCTTCTACCTGATAAGCCCTCGATTTCCCTCCATCATATCCTTCATGTAAATCACCTTCTATTGTCATTGCTACCTGGGGACCAACGTGACAAGCCTCCTCGTTGTCTCTACCACAGTAATTAACAGCCTCCTCTGTCCTTCCGTGCACGCACACAGGCACACACACACACACACACACACACACATTTAGAGGGAGAGACCTTGAAAGAGGCAAAATAGCTGTTTCTTTTCTTCAAAACCCCATTTCAGTTTTTTGTACAGCTCATACTACTCATCATTGCCCCAGCATATTAGCCCAGTTAGATCCCATCACACGCTGCCAAAGTACTGCTGAGAGCTGATGACACAATGTGAGTTTGTGTTCACATTTCCCTGCATCTGTGGCCTTTTGTGTATGTTTGAATCTGTGGATTTTAGATTAATATGTTGGTGTATGTTGTTGCTGTCTGCTGTCAGAACATTATAATGAAGATTAATTGGTGCTGATTTTACCAAGTACATTTTTTTTAACCTTATTTCTTTGATTTGCAAATAGACAAAATTGCTTTTGGTAGTTCAATGCAACAAGCTTTTTCGTGTGAAGGGGGTGAAAGTGTTGTAATTTACATGAATCAATCAACCAACCAATCAACCAAAAAAACAATGACAACAACCAACCAACCAACCAATACAATACACTATTCTGTACATAATGAATCAAAATTTAACCAAAATTTAAATCAACCAATCATCTAACCAACCAACCAGTCACCATCCAACCATCCAACCATCCAACCAACCAACAAACCACTTCACCTGTGTTGGACATCTTTAATTGGTGTGCTATGAAATGAAAAAAAAAGAAAATATACGTCATCATTATCATTATTATCCGTAAGTACTTGTAAAAGAAGTAATAGTAATACACACAGTTAGTGACTGAATACTCGTTCTATTTTCCCTGTAACAAACGTGTGAAACACATCATAACCGCATGCATGTGCGAACTGCCCTAAATGAATCCCACAAAACTCTGGGAGTGAACAAAGGCAAATTATAACCACTGGTTTGCATATTGCTGTGAAGTGTGGCCAGTGGCAAACAGCCTGTGAGTGAGGAAAGCAGAGTGTTGGCCAGGCTCTGTGCAGAGGGAACAGAAAGAAGGACCTGGTGAAAGTGAGAAAGGAGCAGGCAAGGGAAATGTTTTTTTGACAGATTTTTCATTATATTTTGAGACATGCAACTTCAAACTGAACTACACTGAAGTAGGAAAGCCTTATCTGCTTGTAATGCTGTGCTGTCTCACAGGGAGCAAGATACTTGCCCTGAATACATGAGGATTGTGTTCTTTTTGGAAAGTTCCGCAGGCATCAGACATAGACCAGTAGACAAGCAATCACATTTGTGGGACAGTGATGCAGCGAGTGCAAACACGACGACCAGACATATGGTGTGGGACTGACTGAGTGCTGCAGATGGGGGCAGCAGGCACAGATGGCACACCTACTGGCAGGTAGGCAAAGACTGACGGTCAAATACAGGGTGGTTGGATACTAGGGAGGCTGGCACTGTTGTGGGAAAAAGACTCATTAGTGCACACAATGAAAAGGTCTCACAAGCCCAGCAATATCAATATAACACAAACATAGCTTTAAATATACAGATTATAGTTTAGATGCCACCACTATGTTTAACTGGCACGGCCATAACTATTGTTTGATATGCACCAATGGACATCGCCATCCACAATCAAAATTTGGCTGTTGCAACAGAAAAGTAAAACTGCACCACTGCTGCTGTACAACTACTGTCTGGCTTGAATCTAATATGTCTATATGCATCAGTAACTGGATTGTAATCACTGTTGTAGAGGTGCATGTTGTGGATTTTCTTCCCCTTTAAGGGCGCCTCACAAAGCCAATTGGGAAGCTCGGGCAACCAATTCTATTATGTGAGGGTGAGAATGGCAACACTTACACTGTACATTCAATTTAGGTTTAATAAATTGACCTTGAACAATGGATTTCAACAGTTTCATTGTTATTAAGTGGAGTCAGCAAGATTGTTTTGGCTCAGACTTGGCCCCACGCTGTCACACTACCACCGAGTCATCCACCCCACATATGGTGGGGAAGGATGGCGCTTGGTGCAGCTTTTTGCCAGATCTGGGCCACAAGTCAGCCTTTGCAACACCACATGTCAACCAACGATGCCGAAGGTGGCCCGAATTGGTTTTGTGCTATTTGGGCCAAATTCAACATTCCCACATGGCCACTTTAGATTCACATCTAAAGCACCACATGTTTGCCAAAAAAGGCCCACATTTGTTTTGGGATATTTTTGGCCACATTTGCTATTTTACAGGTGGAACACTTTTCCCGAGCCACAGGAAAGGCCAGTACTGCATTATTGCCTGATGTGGCCCACATCTGTTTGCTATCTGGCCGATATATGTAAGAGTTTCCCAATAGCGACATTAATGTTAATGTAAATGCTTTTTTACCAAGTTCACCAAGTCATATAAAAACATATAGTACATTGAAACCTGGTACATTTCCCATGAATGTAACTATTGTCTTTTGGGATGATGTTGTGTTTCCTCCTCTGTCTCCAGTCTTTGTCTTGATTAGTTATGATGACTGGTGATCTTCATCATAGTGGGGCGTGGGATAATCCAGCACAGTGAAAGCTGGTGCGTTGTTGCAGACACAGTTAGCTTTAACAGTTAGTTCATGGATTTTTCAGGGGGCTTCCATCTGTGTTTGCTTTTCATCCAACTTTTCATCCGACCGAGAGAGGTAAAAAAAACGATGTTTATTTTAAAAGCTGCAAAAGGCTCAGACAGCTTGATCTGATATACACGATGTTGTTTTTAATGCGTCGTTGTTTCCCTGAAACTTTATAAATGAGGTGGTGACAAACCATAGAGTCACATTAGCAACAATTCTGAGAACTGTGCCAGGTTGAAAAATACAGGAATGTCCCTCAATACACTATTGTGTATCTTGTAAGTCATTTCTAATGTACAACAACATTGTAAATGAGGGCCAGGAGTTTAAACAGAGGCCGTATGAACAAATATAATTTAGCCTTAAACATATCTCAACTTTGCTTATGTTAGTACAAGGAATTTTGTAGTGAAAATTTGGGAGATATTAAATATTACTATTCTGATATATGGAAGAAAAATGTTATTGCACGCAGAAATGTAGGTTTATCTTTAAAATATATTTTGCTAATGCGCTTCAGCTTCATATGAGCCTAAATTGTAAAAGTGAAAGTTTGGCCTGCAGCTCTCTCAGCCTCCCTCTCCTGTGTGTTTGAATGTTTCGGGGGTTTTTGTTTGCGAGCAGCTAAAACATGAATTTGTCATGGTGCTCTCCCGAAAAACTGATGGAAAGAAATGAGCTGCGCCCACTCGAGGGGGTGATTGTGACAGTTGGCGAGTTGGCGGGGCGTGGGACCTGCAGGAGGCCAGCGGGCATGGGGCGAATGGCTGTCGCCGGGCTGTGTCGTAATTAGCCGGAGCCTCGGTGCCACTCACCTGCGTGTCGGCTGCGCAGATTTGGGCCGCGCTGCCTCGCTAAGTAAGTATTTGCACGCAAACCGGTGTAATTTGATCCACCTCAGTGTCAAGTGCTTCCACGATTTTAAAAATTAAAGAGGAGGAAGTTCTCTCGCGGCTCTCGGCTGGCTGTTTGATTCAGATTTTATTATCCGTGCTTGGTTCTATAATAAGCGGGAACTGTCCTGTCCGATTAGGCATGCTCAGCGGCGCTCTCCGTCCCCCCCGCCCCGCCCAACTTGCTCCACCCCCGCCGCCCCCCCTCTGACTCCTCACTTGGAGGAGCTCCCAACAATTGTTAGCCTCTCTCACTCTCTCTCTCTCTCTGTGGCAGCTTGGGTCGGGATCAGGAGGGTTGTTGCCCCCTTGACTTAACCCATTAAATGCCATAGTCTTCCTCAAAATGTATTATTTTTAAAAGATATATCTTATCATTAGTAAAAGTGTTGTTATCCACCCTGTTTTGTTTTGTTGTTTACGTTCTAACTTCCTCTGATGTAACTACAAATTAAAAAATAATGACCGGCCCTGGTTTTTTTTAAAAGCCTTTCAAATTCCTGCATATTGAAAGTCAATCTCCTTTTTAAGGCTCCGGCTGTTACACACTAAAATAGAAACAGATTATCTAAAATATTGATCCCAGCTTTGTCTCCGTGATGGTGAGACACCAGGAAACTTCCCGTTAATTGATCCAATAAATATGAGGAGTCGGAATGAGGAGGCAGAGATGAAGTCGTTGGAATATCCAAAGTGATGGAGGGTGTGTTTGTTTTCCAGGCGAGCTGGATTGCCGCTGTGTTGACTCTCGGTCCAGTCAGCAGCTGATCAAACTCCTGTGGACACACTGTCTCCAAATCAGCCCTGTGTGTGTGTGTGTAAAGGTTGAATATTTGCATGAATTTTTTTCTGCTGTAAACAAAGAGAAGCATGAAAATACTGCAGAAGAAAGACTTATTTCCATCTATACAATACAGCACAATACAACGCAAACACAATAGCACATCACAATGGTTCGCTTGTCAGTGCTGAGCAGCTTTCAACAGACTCGTTAAGTTGATTTTAAAAGCACCGATCGAGCTGCAGCTGCTCACATCGAGCTGCCGCACGTTCACATATCAAATATGCTCTTTTAATGTTTATTATTAATAATCAGAAATCTGTTTTTTGTTTTGTTAATTAATTAAAACAGTCACTTTTTCTCACCAGAAGACAGAAGTCTGTATCTCCTGAGGCTGCTGCTCATGTGGAGGATACACCGCAGGATGCAAACCTGTAGGCTACATAAAAAACTGCTGGACACCACAGGAAACAGGAAGGTACTTTGTGTTCTGTTTGTTCACGTAGTTTCTGACCACGGCTCCAGAAAACTGACCCGGGACTTGTATTCAGTAAATAGGACAAACATCGCATATGCTGTCTGCACATTTCGCCGTTTTTTTTCTGGGCGGGTGGGTTATGCAAGCCCCCTTTCACTGCTAATTCCATCAAAGCTTCGGGAGCAGTTCTAATTGGGCGTCTCTATTTTTGGTTGTCTTCCAGCCCTGTTTTGCTGCCTTTGAGAAAAGGCAGCGCAGCGAATGTAAAGCTGTGTGATAACAGGGCCATTCGCCACAGCACTGCGTTTGACCCTGCAACCAGCCTCCATGACGGATGTGAGATGATTCCTCGCCCTCCAGCTCAGTGAGACACACTCAGCACAACTCAAATACACTCTTTTCAAAATATCACCCTCACTCATTTCCCTGTGTTCCCCTGTCTCTCTCTCTCTCTCTCTCTCTCTCTCTCTGTTACTCTACATATTGACTCCTATATGCTGTCTATTTAAAGCTGGTGCCATAACCACCCACTACGGCTTTAAGAAGTGGTGACTCACCTAAACAGATCAGACTATGCATGTGTGTGTGTGTGTGGTGTAGTGTGAGTGTGAGTGTAAGTGTAAGTGTAAGTGTAAGTGTAGTGTGTGTGTGTGTGTGTGTGTGTGTGAGGGGGACGTTATATAATCTCGGCTTTAGTTCTACTTTCCTCACTGTTGGGTGACAAGTGCAGCTGTTTTCAAACGATAGCACTTGTCTGTGCGTCAAACCTCTATCTGCAGGATGCACAGATTAATGCACACACACACACACACACACACAAAATCTGTGCACTTAGTGTTACTGAGTTATGTGCTATTCTGGGTGCATCCAGGGGACCTGCAGCTTCTGGGAAAAGCAAATGAACACATTAGCATTTTCTCCACTTTGCTCCGTAATGGGATATATATACGTACGCGAAGGAAAATGAAGCGTGGCTGGCGGCTGTGTGTCATGGAGGACTGTAGATACTGTATGGCCACAGCAGTTAGAAAACAAACAGGGCAGTACATATGGTGTGTTCTGTATCTGTGACAACGAGAGCTTCCAGGCAGCCCGGCCGAGCGGTTTTCCACTGCCACGGTTTTGAGTTTCTCCCCCTCGCTTCTCTGCATTATTAAATAAATGCCCTGAATAATTCACCGACTTTCGTTATCAAACAAATATTTTTACAACTTGCACCTACAAATAGGTGAAGGGACAAATACTGCACCGTGTATATAGTCCCGCGAAGGATGAAGTTGCGGTGAAGTGCTGGCGTGTGTTTTATAATCCTGTGTCCAGCTTCATGCAGCCGTGTGGACGAGTGAGCTGCTGAATGTCCTGAGTCATGTCCTGATGGACAACTTTCCCTCTCTCCTCTAACATTACAGTGTAACACCAGCTGACAGTACTGTACACTTCTCGAATGTTTCATAGTAGCACACATGCCCATGCATTTCTACAATGTGTATTGTCTCCAGGTGCATATTGCTTTTGTCTGTAAGTAATACATTTTATAGTCTCCGTCTGGAAGGTTTTCATTACTTCGATGTGCTTCCTATTTCAGAGCTTTTTCATATAAATCATGTTTATTGTTGGACACATGCTGTGTGTTGACCAGCTGACATGATGCATCATCTCATCAGCACCAGTTACAGTGACAAAGTGCATCGCTGCGCCCGTGTTACTATGCAAACTCTGCGTGGTGACGATTTTCAGACGCCGCCCGAGCGATGATAGGCGACGTCTTAATCCGAGCGACGGCGTGATGTCATGGTGGGCGAGGACTGACTCGTGTGCTGACCTGTTAGTCATGCCTCGGTGCACAGTTTAAAGAGGACTCCAGGAAGCCGGGACACATGCGCATGCACTTCGCACGCACACACACACACACACAAACACATAGTTTTGTGGTTTTGCACAAAAAAGAACATACACACACAGCCGCTGAGTGCTTAAGAGGAACGGGGCTGCATCATTTGGTAGTCTGACATGAAACCCTGGTCTCGTGTTCCTATGAGTTGACTTCAGAACAGCAGAATGAGAAATACAAATTTGATATTCATGGCTCCAAATTAAAGTGTTATTTTTTTTTTATCATATAATCTTTTGTTTTATTCATGACTCTGCTTTTAAAGTGTCTGTCCCACTGTAAAATAAAACATGACGTTTGCCACAATAACTGGTGTGCACTTAAAATCTTATGGAAATTTGGTATGGTAAAACCCTGAAACCCAATTTTACATAAATTTGAAACAAATCACCCAATAAAAAAAAAAAAAATTAGGCCTTTAGTCTCTTAGGACATCATCATAGTCATAGTCTCCGTGTGGATCCTTTACAGAGTTATACACAGTAACTGCTCTTGGTCAATTGTTGTATAAAGTAAGTTATAGTTATAGGATGGTTGGGGAAAAAGTGACCATGAAAAAGAAAATATGTTTTAGTTGTAGTAAAAATATTGTTTAATTTTATATACTTTTAACTAATTTATTTTTTTAAAGAACATCCTCATGCCTAATAAAAATGAAAAACTTATATTAAACTAGGGGATAAGGAGTTGCTCATTACTTCCGTTGGAAAAAACACAATTTACTGCAATACTTACATAGTTTTTATAATTTCTCATGGCCTCACTTCTCTGTAAGGCTGGACCTTTGTGTAAATATAACGTTGTTTAATGTTGATTATATTTCTTTTTACAAGAGAAAAAAATATAACAGGACAGTATGAGACCAACAGAACAATCAGAGGCACTGGTGCAGTTCATTGAACATTTAGAAAACATGAAACAAAAATAAAATTGAATTAGGATTTTCTTTCCCTCAAATATCCCTTAGATGTGTTTTGTTGCTACATTTATTTTTTAAATTCTTAGTGACATGTGAAAATGAACTCTATATTTTTTAAATGGGATTCCCCCCCCCCCCCTTTTTAAGATTTTGTAACTTGTGTAAATGTGCAGCCCGGATGCAAAAACAATGCATGAGAGATCATTAATCACAACCTCTAAATATGCCTGACATAATGTTTAAAGAAATAAACACTAAGTGAAAATAGCTTCACTCATTACAGCGGCTTTTTTTTTTTCAACCATACTGGCCTGATGCCAAATATTTCCAAGCGGAGCTCTGCACGGTCCATTTATTAGAAAGATGCTGGCTCATTATTTAGCAGGACCCCAGCAAAACGCTGGGCAGCTGCAGCCGCTCTCTCCTCACATGCAATAAAGTTTGCTGCCTCATGTGGGGGATCTCTCCCTCTTTTTGAAGCGAGACTTTTTTGGTCCATAATTTATACATCTACCTTACTTGCTTCTGCGTGCGTTGGCCTCCTGCATTTTTTAAAGGCCGGGTAGTGAGGGATTTTCTGTCATGCTCTCTCGCTGGGTTCTGATCACGCAAGCTGCTGCCATCCCACATACGGGAGCACTGGCAAAGACGGAGGCCCAACTCATGCCACAGAGCTGGAACAGCAACACACACGTGCGACGACACACAGGCGCAGTGTCATGCTAACAAACTAGTCAACACACACACACATACATGAGAGGAAGGCCCACTCCCTTCTGCTGAGACTCCAGTCGTGCCATTGCGTGAGTGTTTTTCACACAGGCACACGCCGAACTGAGCCATCCGTGTGTGCCTCAGCAAGCGGAGGGGTGTCGAGTCGTCCTCTCACACCCGTGCATGCGGAAGCAGTCGAGCTCCTCTGCTCCCTGAGGAGGACACATGGCAGACAAAAATAGAGAAAGAGGGAGAGCCCGAGATGAAAAGATTAAGGAAACAGAGAGAGAGAGAGAGAGAGAGTTCCTGGATAAAGTTCTCCTGCACAATTATTCTTTTTTTTTCCTCACAACACCAACTCACATGAAATGAAAAATATACACATACATATATAAAAATTCTGTATAATTCCAACCTTTAAAGTTTATGCATTCCTGTAATGCAGCACATGAATTTATCATTTATATTTCACATGCAGGGTATTTATTCTGAATATAAATTGATAAAGACTGGAAATTATTTGTGTGTTATATTTTATTGTATTATTTTACATGTGCATCCACTCTGTTATTTTTAACATCTTGTGGTAGAGTCACAGAGGGTTAGGGTTCGGGTTGGGATAACCCGAACCCTAACCCTTTAAACTGATTTCTGATGAACAGAAAGATAATAATCAGCTAATAAACTATTGCAACAGGCTCAAAACACAACATTAAAAACATAATTACTTTTTAGTTTAATCAAAGTATTTTTTTTCTTCAGCAGCTACACAATTTAAATTATATTGTATTGTCTCTCACACACAATACAACCTTGTTTAATCATAGAATTTATATATCTACACCAAATTACATTCAATTATTTTTTAAATGATTTTTTCATTTATTTTTACTTTGGTACAAAACTTTTTTAATTGTTCCTGGGATTCAACCAGAATTTTATGAAATAACTTAGCTGATCTAAGATGTAGTTATTTCAATCACATCACCACAAACATATACTGTTTGGAAAAATACATAATAAATAATGTACTTTCCAGGAAGTAAAAAAAAAAAAAAAAGTATATATATATATTTTTTATAAGTGTAGACTCCAAAAACGTAATATTAAAACCCTGGTTGTTGTCCTTTTGCAAAACTGTAATTCTTACGTATCCTCATCCTTATATATATGTGAACTATTGTTCTGTTTCTACTTTATTTTGCACGATAAATGTTTTAATAAATACAAAGTATTTAAACTAATTATCGTCAATAAAACCATCCTCTCAGTAATTAATACATTTTAGAAATAAAATACAAATTGCACATTTAGAATGCAATTATCAAATCTTATTACCAACATTGAACAGCATAGTTTTTCATTTTTTATTTCCGCTGAGAAGGTTACGTTGTTCATTTGTTTATTTTTACAGTAAAATGTACCAAACCGATTTCCACCAAACTTATACGGGAGATGTGGCCTGAACCAAGGAAAGGAACTATGGAAAATCCCGTGTGGATCCGGTTAAAGAGGCAGACCCAGAATTTTTTTACGTTACTTTCCTAAACTCAAACTTTGAAACTATTTTTCCACATTTTTCAGAAATTTCTTTTTAAGTAAAGTTTTAATCTTATTGTAAAAAATCTGACATTATTTATGGCATCAGGATCTATGAGTTTTTACAATTTGGAGCAGATGATAATCTGGACCCGGTGGACGTAAATGTTTGGCCTTGCCGGAGTCGTGCTCTCCACTGGGTGCGAGTCTGGTTCCTTACTTTATTTACAATCAGTAAAATGTGATCCTTGTTTCTCTTACACCTATTTTGAAACTTTATATATTTCTGCACTGTTCTTCCAAATTATATACACCATTTATTTTATTTAAATATTATAAAGATGTAACATCGCTGTTACTGTTACTACTCATTATTTAATAATTTATTTAGAAAAAAAACAAGCTATATTCTTATTTTTTTCTCGATTCATATGTTTTATAAATCATGTTTGATAACACATTTTACCCAGCGTCATTGTTATACCCTCATGTAGCATCAGCAGTGGTTCAGATGTATTATCTTATATGAAAAACAAATAGATTAAATTAGAGCTATAACTTGGAATCATATTTTTTCACATTTTAAGTTTTTCATCTGAACAGAAACAGGTTAATTTTTGCTTACTGTCCAAAGAAAGTCCCTGACGCCCCCTCCTCAGCTCTCGGTCTCAGGCTCCCTCTCCCTCCTCCATGTGCTGTCATCTAGATTCCCTCCCTTACATGTAAATTTAGGTCAGGCCACAGTCTCCTCTCAGGGCTTCGCAGGAAAATGTGGAAATGGATTGTTTCACACCAGTTAATCTTATTGGGAGCGAGGGAGGGAGAAGTGAAAACAACAGGGACTAATGCAGAGGACAAGGAGAGGAGGAGTAGGGGGGGGGCCTGAGGAGTTGATGTGAGCACAAAAAGGAGAGAGGAAAAGAGGTGGAGGAGGAAGCAAGAGGAGAAAGACGATGGAGGAAAATGGAAGAAGGAGAAGGGGAGTAGAAAAAAACGAGAGGTCAGATGGGCAGAGGAGAAAAGAAAGTAGGAGATGAGAGGAAAGGGGAGGAGAGGAAAGGCTGGCAAGGACAGAGGGATGCGCAGGAGACGACAGAAGGAAGGAGGAGGAGAAAAAGGAAGAGAAACTAAAGGAGGAAGAGTTGTGAAAACACAAGAAGAAAGTATGCCACTCACGTCTCATCTCAGAGCCCTGCCAGCGTCACAACTCTCAGTGCTGGCAGCTCGCATACTAACAGACAGGCCATATGGCTTCATTATGAGACACACACACACAGCACACAGAAGGACACACATGCCTCAACGAACTCATAACCACACACACACACACACACACAGACACATTCGAGGATGCATACGTGCACACACGCACACACACTCAGGTGCAGAGGGAAGAGGACGAGTGCGAGGAATTGAGTGAAGGGAGAGAGGAGGAGGAGGAGGAGGAGATGTAATGGCACGTTTGAGTTTTTTCCACCTCAGGGGACTCCGAGGGAGAGCGGAGCTGGCCCAGTTACTACAGCTTACATGGACACACACACATATGCACGTTACACACCCAGTCACGCACACCTATTCTGGGAAAACTGGGAGAATATAATCATCCTCATCAGACGCAGGCAGAGCAAATATTTGGAGCCCAGAAGTGCAAATCACACAGTCTTTATGTAGATATAGTAACCCCTCCAGTGGGTGCACGCTCGCAAACACACACACACACACACACACACACACACTTGAAGTGGACACCAGGGAGGCCAAGCCTTACAGCTGTGGAGGCGTTGGGGACGAAGGCTCTGGATACTTTGCAGTCACAGACATATAAAACACTTGACACAGATTACAGTCATTAGTGTCAGGATCCAGTGGACGATCCTGGTCATGAGTCCCCAAGGACGGAGCCTGGTGCTCAGTGGGGCCCCTCCCCAGGGGCCTCTGGAGGTGTCCTGGAAGTGCTCTCTGTGGACCGTCTGTGTTGGAACAGGGACAACTGGGATCTTTTTATCTGTACACTTGACATATGTCTATGCTGACAGGTACAGTCAGATAATGATTGAGACGTATTATTGCTCCGCTGGCCTTTAATTTGAAGCACATAACAGACACTCGGGAAAAATATCAACTGACATAAAAGCAAATAAAATAGGCTAAAACGCAGTAGGCCCATCGATGCTTGTTGCCATGGAGACCATTCAACACTACCACCATTACCACAGCAGCATCATATATCAGTTAATGACAAATTTACGTAACTTTAACTCAATGCCGGCGTCATTGTGTTGGATATCGATTGAAAACGCTCGGCTACAATTTATGCTGTTGTCGTTGTCGCGTCTCATCAGGAAGCTGCACACGTCCTCCTCAGCAAACACTCCACTGGTCTAATTATTGTCTGTTTCCTGTGTGATAATGAAGCTGGATGCTGCTGTGAGAAGTTAGACTCAAGTGAAGTAAAACAATAATCCTAAATGTGAAGTTCGACTTGAAGTCCTGTATTTCTCCCCCCTCCGACTTCAACAAACCTTCTGTATGTTATAATATTATCTACACAAATGCATTTGCTCCTCTGTCTGTTTCTCATATTTTTCGTCCCTACAGACACACGACGTTAATGATCCGTGGTTCGTGGAGTTTTTTTTAATAACTCTTTGATTGGTACAAGATGATTTACCACCGCTGTCTGTTATTGCTCTTTTGTAATCAGCACATTATTGTGGAATTAGCAGGAGAACAAAGTGTTTTTAATAGATGTAACAGGGTCCTGCAGAGCAGCGAGCAGACATTTTTTTATCAGCTAATGTGGTAAGTATGGATTTTTCTGTGGTTTCCTATTACGGCGTGCACCAGCTTATTGAATTCAACTAAGCATGTAATCCTGGAATCGCTGACTCCTCTTCATTTCAAATCACTTTGTAATGCACATGACATTCGTAGATACAGAGTCATACGTTATTCTAATATAGTGACTTATTTGAATAGCTCGGGAACAGATTGTTCTGATGCTGCTGCGTTGAATTTACTTCGTGATCCCGTGGGAGTGGATTCGCCTGCGATGCAATAAGTTCAGTGACATTTAAGTCAAAGGTTCCAGAGCAGGTGCACACTAACAAACACACAAACCCTGCCTGAGGTGGAAGTGGATATTCTAGGGCCTGTAGATATTTCTTTGTTGGGAGAAAAGCAGAATATAAATGCAATCTATACATATGTAAGTAAATGTACGTGTTTATATTGAGCTTCTGTTGTGTTGACGACCACTCAAAGCTCTGTACAGAACAGTTTTTCCATTTACACATTCATACAGTCGATCTGTGTGAAGCACTTTCTCAATCACACACTTCAGGAGACTTTGGCACAAGGAATTGGGGGAGACTGGGATCGAACCTTCTGGTAAGGGGACGACCGGCTTTACCTCCTCAGCCTGAGCCGCTCTACCTCCTTAGCCACCATCGCCACATGTACATATACCGTAGTCCTGGACACATATACAATAATTAAGTAACCTTTCACTAACATACACACACAAAAGTATAAATATAATAGGGCTACATATATAAAAGTATAATATTTATGATATACCTCGTATCCTTTAAGTGCCCCCCCCCCGTGTCACTTAAATTACTGCTCACATATAGAAAAGCATGTCATGGCTCGGGTTAGGGTGAAGGTTAGGGTTAGCCAAACACTTGAGTTAAAGTGTAAGCAGAAAGTGTTCCCTGCAATTGTTTAATTTCATTCCCTTGATCCACGCAGCAACAAAAGGTTAACCATTAAAATTGTTTTCACCCAAAAACAGTAGACACTGAACATTTTGTCTAATTGCTCTCCATGTTGACAATGGTGAACGCTTTACAGACCCCCTGCTCCTATTGTTCGGGTTAATTCATCTGGGCCGAGTTATAGGAGCAGATGAATGGACGCTGATGAAAAGAGAATGGAGCCCTGCAGTCTCAATCACCAGCGGACGGGTGCACGCTCTCATGGTTCGGTTGGAGGGGGTGGGGTCGGGGGGGTGTCCGCCTGTTGCTGGGAGACTGGCCGGATCCAGTCTGGAGGGTCCCGCTGTTTTATTGGACCACACGCTTGACCCACCGTTGACCCCGAATTGGCCCCTGACCCGAGTAGTCACACCTAATCAATGCAGCCATGCACACAGGAACCTCGGCAAAGGGCCGGTGCTGCCTACCTGCTGGCAGAGACGCAGGGCGACGGGCGGCACCGCGGATCAATATCATGCAAAGTGACATCTGCAACCATTTAAAAGCACATTTGGTATAATTACTCTTTGATATGTTGTCATCAACCTGACATTCGGCATCTGAAAAATGTGTTTTATGTGGTTTCCTACACCGGGAAAGGATTTTGGGACTGCAAGCTGAACCAAGGAAACCCGTATCTAGAGGGTATGTAGATATTCCATTACATAGTGTATATGCACTTATAAATCCTCTATTTATTCTTAACATGTACTTCTAAATGTTACTTATGAAGGAGTGTTTCAGAGGAAATTAAATCATTTACATCAAAAAATCTGTAAATCCAGAAGTCATAGCTTAAAGGTCGATCAGCTTCGGCTTTAAAGCAGAAATGGATATTTTGAGGTTGTCCTGATGTCGAATATTAAGATGTATATCACTGTGTCCTAACTGCTTCAGCTTGGTCCCCAACTCTTTTGTGTCTCGTCATTTTGTGCAAGAAAAACAACAACAGGCTTTAAAGTCTTCTCCTTGAGAATGCGGTTGTTAATGCTTTTAAAAAGGCCAAATATGATGCACATGTCTGCTGGGCGCGGTGCACCGAATATGAAACCTGCCCCCCGATCTGGCCTGTCACCAGTCTGTCAGCAAATACAAACCATGCACTAATCCCATGGATTTCTCCGTCCTGCGGCCCGACGTGAAGAGAAATAGGACGACACGCCCAGTGATCTCTCGGATTGCTTCAGAGCGGCCAGCTGTCTCACACAGTTCACACTGGTGGGACAGACAAAAGTACACGCACACAAACACACTTCTACACAAAATGGTGGAAAACAACCTTACCCCTATGCACAAAGCTTTAAGACAGGAATTAAAAAGTGTGAATATTAGTTGATTGTCAGTCATCACAGTTTAAATGAAAATCCCAGGACAACCTAAAGTAAATGTGATTTCTCGTGAATGGCCCCTGACTCAAAAGGCATATATGAAATATTTCTGCTGGTGAAATACTGAATTAGTCACCAGTCTAAATGGTTTGCCCTCTTCTCCTCTGGGGATGTGTTTTGTTAAATCTGGTTTTTAGGGATGATCAAATTTTCAAAAGACTGGAAAAAAAGAGAGAGGTTTGGTCAGCTGTTGGTTTCTGTCGTGCTTAGTCCACTGTGACACTGGACACACTCCGGAAATATCAGTGCTTCCTGCAAACTTCTACTTATCTTAATGATTAATGGGGGTTGTTGAGTCATTATGGTTCCATATTTATCCATCATGTTTTCATGCAAACCAGATAAGGCATGCTTGTTAATTGATATTTAGAATTAATGAAAAAAACACATTGTAAATGAGGTTTTAATTCTTGCTAACATCTTGTGTCCACAGCCAAGGAGGTTATGTTTTCACCCCTTTATTAGTTGGTTTGTGTGTTTGTGAGCAAGATTACACAACAACAACTGAATGGATTTTCCACGAAACTTGTTGAGATGAATGCGGGATGAGTCTGGAAAGAACCTGTTCAATTTTGGTGCAAATTACAGATCAGGGGGCGGATTCAGGAATTTATTTCACTTTCTTTAATATTGAAACTGATTGAGACTCTTTTTTTTCCTAGGGAATAATTCATGGATCTTCATGAAAAAAAATCTAGTGTGAGTGAAATTTGGTGCAGCTTGACTGTGTTGGGCCTTCGTGGAGATATACGCTCTACTGAGTTCGTCTAGTTCAATTATTTATCCTTCACCAAAATACGTAAAAGCATTTTCCTACGGTGCTTCACAGAACCATTCATGGGTTCACTGCCACTAATTACCACAGCTTTCCTCGTGCAGCCGGACGGGACAGCTTAGGTTTCCGGTTATCGTGGCTGGGAAAGCAGAGCGGAGCGCGGAAAAAGAGAAGAATAGCTGGCGAGGATCCTCTGGCAGAATCTGTTTGGATAAACACTACATGCATCCATTGTGGCGACGCCAAGTGCTCCTCCATTTTAGACTCCATATGCAATTACAACAGATTTGTGAGGGCCTGGTCGACAAGCAGCTTGTTTGTGCCTCATCTGTCGCATTTTGTAACAACTGAGGACAAGATGGAGGTCACTTCCCCTGCAACAAAGGATGCAGCACAGAAATGAGTCATTAAAAAAACACAAGAAACATATGAAACTTCAATCTATTTCTCCCTAGTTATATAAATGTAAAAAACACCATACGATGTGATGAATATGTGAAGTACAGTTTGTTGAAACATCTTTGCTTCACACTCAGATAAGAGGAGATTGGCGCTTGGGATTTCTCTCCAACATAAAAACTACCTCTTTTTCTGTGAGCAGATTTGAAACCTTACTGTGGATATCTGCGGGTTGAGCAGAGCTGAGATTGTGGATTGTTATTTTTCTCCCAGATTTAATTTATCAGCACAAATCATTCCGGCCTATTGGAATAATGAGACGGTTTGTCTTGGCCGGGGCTGTGCAACCCACCCACCTTGCCAGCGAACCAATCTATCCACCTGACCACAGCACCTCAGCTCGCATAAATCTGCTCGGGCTCTTTTTTTTATTGCACGCACGTCCATGTATATTTGTATGCATGCATTTCCGCACACTTCCGCGTGGAGAGTGGGTTTATGACCCAGCCGGGCCGTCGCTGTATTGAGACGTTTCTTCTCCGAGAGGGATTGGAGGTTTCCTGATCCGGGGCGTGCCGCGCACATCCATCACAGCGGCAGGGCCAGTTTCCCGGTGATTTAGGATTTACCGAAGCGGCCCCGCTGGCCACTGTACTCTGACCACAGCCATTCCATCAACCCGCCCACCTCCCGGCCTAAATATCACTCCACTGACAGCCAGGAGCTCAGCCCACTGCTCTGGATCTCTCGCTGTGTGTTTTATTAGAAAAACGGATTAATCAAAAAGTCTGAACTAAGTGGATGTGGGAACCGATTTTGGCCAAAATTATATCTGTTCCAGTCTGATCTGGTAGTATGAAGCACTTTAAAAAATATATATATATTCATTGAAGATTTTCTATATTAAATGTAGTTTCTGTATAAAAAATTCCTTTCCCAACAAGTAAACATCATACAACTGTAACTGTAAGTTTGACATCTAAGTATACACAGTGACATAAAAACTACTTGAAACTTTAAATACGTGCTAACTTTGAGAAACTTGAGTGCGGTGAGGACACCATTTGATGTAACTCCTGTCAAAGTTGGTTCATTTGAAGTAGGAGTGCCCTCACTCACACATCCTCTCAAAAAGTGTTTAAGTTGAGTCTGTTTCAAGTAGCATTGGTGTATCGAGAGTAGAGTACAGTCAGAATGTCCTCGGCTCCGGAGGTTTTTTTTTTTTGAGTGCCGGCTGTCCGTTTACACAAAGCGGATTTTGCATCAGCCAGCTTAGAAGTGAGCATTGCTTTGAAGTGCTCTAATCCTTCCTCTACCTTCAGACAACCTCTCCAGATCCTCGGCAGAGTCACAGTGGCAGCTCACTGCAGAGGTAGGACCGTCCACACCAAGCTCAGATACATACGGCAGTGCATATGCTCACGAGTACATACACATGTACCTCCTGTATAATGGCTGAACATACATGTAATGAAATCTAACCTTGAAGACTTGCGACACACTTAAGACAAGAAGAGTTTCCCTGTGCACAGCATGAGTGAATTATTATTTGGGAAAATAAAACACATTTTGATGCAGTAAATAATCATTATAATTCATCTGGGTAAAAAAAAAAGAATCCTCCAGACAAATCCAAGTGTCAATATTTTTTAGATAAAAAATATTATTAAAGAAATGTATTGAAAATATTGAAATTTCAAAATATGTGTGCATTTCTTCCGACTCTAATGATTTTGTATATTCTATCAGGAACTCATGTAAACATCATAATCAAAATAATGTCTTATTCCGAATAAGGCCAACAGTCAGAATATTGGTAACCATGTAAACGGAGTCAGTGTTGTGGTCATTTCAGGGAACTGTGTAGTGTGGCCCTGTGCTGTAATGGTTCCATAAAGAATTTTATGAGCTGTGGAAAACATTTAACGATGTATGAAATATTTGACACAAGCCGTACTAACCTTTCCAATATGACCCTTGTTCATTTGTGTTGATTTTGCAATTTTTTAAAATTACAATGTTATTACAGAAGTCAGTTTATTCTGACTACCTTTCTAGAACCACCAACCTCAGCAAAGAAACACAGAATTTCTGTTAGCACACACTGACATATGCATATGAGCGTACATTTGGAATTACCTCACAAACACACACGTGCGACTCGACACCGAAGCAGGCAGAAACCTGACATCACATCCAGCCGAAGGCCCCGAATTCAGTCTCAGTGAAAGTCCACTGAAGAGGCAGAGATGTCAGAGTGGGTGGCATAACCGAGCTGACAGCCGGCTGTGGGCTGCAGCTCTTTATTCACCACACAGAGATCAGCAATTTTCAATTTCCTCCTTGCCGCACGCTGAAGCCCACACACTACACCCAGACACCCTTCAACAACAAAGCCTCCGCTTCTTTGATTGAGGAAGATGACTAACAATTGGACCTAGCGATGGATTATCCAATCCGGACCGTTGTTGCTGGTGGGTGGTCTGCCTCTTTTCTGTGCTCCATTCTCGTCGGCCCTGAGTTTTAACCAATCCCCCGCCAGATGGGGTCACTAAACTCTCACCAACAGCACCCCTATTGGCCGGGGTGGTTCATGGAGTGGTCGGCGCTGAGAGGAGAACAATGAATAACATCAATTATGAAGCTCGCCAGGCCTGTGCTGCGTGCGTGCGTGTGTTCTGGTTGATATATTTCAATCCAGCTGTTCAGTAATATTGTAGACTCATGAATAACCCACATTCCTCTTTTGTTGTCCTTGCCTGACCACGTATGTGTGTGTGTATGCTGGTGCGTGCTCAGTGTCTACCCGGTGCTGGAAGCAGACAGTGTGTGTTGGCTGCCTCTCTCTCTCCCTCCCTCCCGCCAGTTCTCCGTCTGAAAGGAATCTCAAGCTTCCAAGGCTCTTTTTGTGAACTGCTCATCAAAGCCTCCACTAACGATGTACTGACGATTTTGAAGTCAGTATCTTTTTTTTTTTTTTTGTACTTTGGATGCGATCTTCTGGTCGTGGCTCTGTGGCTCTGTGGCTCTCACTCTTCATTTTTTAAAATTATATGTACGAGCTCCAATGCAAATGAGGCCAATGTTTTTCTGGACAACCCAACAGGAGGATTTAAATTGACCTGTTTGATTGATTTCCGTTACTGGCCTCCTCTCTCAAACTTTATTTTCTTTTTTCCACATTTAAAGCTATTTCTGTTGCTTTTAATGTCGAATGATATCTTCAGGAATAAAAGAAAAATCAGGCTCACGTTCATGGAATGCCTCAAAAAATTGGACTCTGTTTGCACATTTTCAAAGCTTGGACAGACTAAATCCTGAAAGTTGTGGCAACTTATTTTTTGCAATGACATCACTCAAACTAGCATTTTGCAATTAAATAATGAATTGCTTAAAGTGACACGATGCAAGATTCACTCTCGGCTAAACTCAGGCTCCTAAAAGTAGGAATGCGAAATTCATTGTCATGAATATAAGTTTCTGTCTGAGCCTCTGCAGCTGATGGAGAAGAAACTTGAAACCTCAGGAGCCAAAGAACCATGTCGACTGACAAGATTTTCACACAAATATGACAGGTAACTTTTATTTGTAGTGACATTGATCTGCACATTCTCTGCACTCGGAGAAGAGCAGTGGCATACCAGCTCACAAGCGAACACAACAAGCAAGTAGCCTTTGTGGTTATCAATGTCCAAGCATAACCTCATCACATCGAAATGTTTGGCTTGAGTGTACCTGGCTTCTGATGATGAACTAGCGAGTCGACAACTTCACTTGCAAAATGTCAAGCAAGCTGAAAGCTACGAGACAAGTCCAATAGGCGAAAGTTATGACTAACTTGTCAGTTTGGCAACTGTCCTTCATCCTTTGGCCACTTTTAGCTCTCTCCAACAAGTGAAATATGCTCTGATATTTACTCGTTTAGTTTCTTACTTAGTCACTCTGTCTTTTCCTTTTCTTCGTTTCCTCCTCCTTCGGTTTCTTTGCTGGCTCTGCCATGTCCAGCTCCGGGTTCTGGTTGCTGGTGTGTGGCCATAAAGCAAGTTGTCATGTTTCCAGCAGGGTTCACAGATACATGGTGCAGTTCCAGGTGTCCAGGGAGCACTGTGGCAATGACAGACAAGCTATTCTCCCCATTAGATGGATGGATGGATGGATGGATGGCTAGATAGATGGATTACTGTATTGATCCTCGGAGGGAAATTAAATTACCACAGCTGCAGCCACGTATATTAAAATGCAGTAAAAAAACCAAGGTAGAAATACACAAAAAGTGAAAGAAAATACACAAGGTGCTGTGGAAGTGGAGCACACTTAAAATATGACAGAAACAAGACAGAGATTAAATAAATAAGGTGCAAAGAAAGTTGTGATATTGTGCAAAGAATGGTCATGATAGAATACTGATGAAATTATGATCATGTTAACACTAATACTTATTATAATAGAGTACATGCTGGATACTAATAATAAGTGATAGCATAGCAATGATAATAAATATAATACTACCAATAATAACAGCATAATAGTAGTAATAGCAGTAATAATACAGTAACAGTAATGTGGTGATACAATATGTATTCATGACTAGCATCAAATACACACTACGTAATATACATACAGACATACACACAGCCATAATATACTGACATAATATGAATATTTTGTATCCTTCCAGAATAGTGTGTACTATCAGATCACATATCACAGATGATAAACTAGATTCATGTATTCTGGAGTGTTTAGTGCAGAGGAAAAGAGGCTGAGAGCAGATGAGCAGAATGTCTGTTGCTGAAGTTGCTCTTGAGTTTCTCCACTGTTTCGTGAAGGGGGGGGAGCAGCATTCTCCGTGATTGCCCGGAGTTTTGCCAGAATTCTGTCCTTGGCCACCTCCTCCAGGGTGACAAGCTCCGAGCCGGCAACAGTCTCTGCCTTTCTGATGAGTTTATTGAGTTTGTTGATGTCCTTCATAAGTTTGTGTCCCCGTCAAAATGATTTTGAAGCCATTATTTTAAGGTATAAAAACTACCCGGCCTTGCTTTTATGGAAGGAATGCCATTAAAGTATTCTCTTCACACTACATGTTTTCACATTTCTCTGCCCCAGCTTGCTCTCAAATGGAAATCCATGCCCACTCCCAGGTTTTCTGTTTTCTCAGTCCTCTGGATGACAAATCCAACAATCCTCTCCAACAGCCATTATGGTTGTGTTCTCTCTCCCTTGGTGGACTCTGATGATTGGCCAGACAGCCAGTGGAAATCTGGCACATATTTGTCTTTTTGTTGGTGGTGGTGGTGGTGGTGCGTGGTTCTGGGGCAGACACACAGTAGCATGACACTTTCTGTCCCGGCGAAACGCTGACAACTTCTTAGTCATTCCCCTAATTGGATGTGATGACATTGTTACTGGGGGTAATGATCCCTGTTGCTGGCAGGGGCACATCGGGGTGATTGCTCTGTCACAAATGACCTCTCATTGAATTAATTTTCTTTCAATGGGAGTTGGCAGAGCCTGCATGCAGCCTCACGTAGCATCCCTGCTTAATTTGGACACAACTGTGACAGTGGGTGGGATAATTTGCTGCTTGCAAACAAAGAATACAACACAAAATGAGCCTGATGCTTACCTTAAATGAGTCCAGCTCTGGTGCGACAACATCCCTGGGTACTCATTAATTGGGCGTCTGAGTCGAGGCAGGCCGCTGAGTTGGCAAATGCACAATCTTTTCGTCCTGTCTGGTCCAGAACAGCACACGCTGGACAAAATGACTCCTCCGCTTGTTGGTGCCACGATAGCCTCTGTCCAAAATGGGGAAGTTTACTAAATGACTTTAAACATGAGCAGCGAACGCTACAAATACCAGAGAGTATGTCGGAGTATTTGGGACACTTATGGGAAAGAAATGTGAATTTCAAAAATAACTTAATATTATACGAGAATAATGATTTTAGGCTGGGTGTCATTTTAGAAGTGGAATATCACAAGATCAATGTGTTGCCTGAGTTAAAATGAGGAATGTGAAGCATCTTGTTAAGTTATACTTTATACTAACTCATCAGTACCACATTATCATAAGTATCAGAACTTTAAAAAGATTACGTAAGAAATCGTTTCTATTCCGAAGAAAGAAGCACTCCAATTTGGAGGAAATTGCCTCTTTTGTGTAGGAGGAAATGTTTTTTTTTGTGGTTGACTGTGAGTTTAAACATCTGTGTGGTCTGAGAGGGGTTTCATAGTTTCTGAAGTACCAAAGTCATTGGATCCAGAAGGAGTTGAACTTTGGTGAGCACGGGTTTCTCCTTGCTGCTTATTTCCTTACTTTTTCTCAATTATTGTGACTTTTCTAAATAAATCACAACTTTTTTCTGGCATGGCCCTGATGCGTAGTCATGATTTTCTTTTCTTTCACCTTTTGTTTTTCTCTTCTCAGTCATTTCGGTGAGCCTGACATTTACAACCTTTATAACTGTTCTGATATTCATTTGTCGGGGACCTCTGCAACAACTCTGGTCAATAATGTATCATAAGTAATAACCAATGAATTTTAACATATACCCAAGTTGGTATAGATAGATATGCACACATATGTTTTTTAAATTCAATTTTAGTTATAAAATGTGATTTATAGTTGAAGTTAAATGTATTGTATATACAGTAGTCTAATATGTGTAAGTAAGACTCTCTGGGCTCCTGTTAAACAAGAAAATTGCCCCAGTAGAAACTGTGCCATGATTCTTGATGGAGTAATGACTTTAGACAGGAAAAGTATTTCCAGTAAAGGGAGTTCATGGAGGATCAGATGGAAAATCAAAACATTGTTGTCTCCCTGGTAGAAAGCACGTGTGATAAAATCTTTGTTGGCAGAAACACCAGTCCCCTTAAAAAAGGACTTTGCAAAGATAAAAGCTCCAATAGAGGCAAAGAGCCTATTGCCTGTTACTTTAAGGACCCCCTCGCACCTCGATCTCTTCCTTTAGGTTGCAAATCTCTCTACGTAGAGGGGGGGATGTTGACAGAAAGTTAAGGGAGAGAGCTTTTTTGGATCCACTCTTTAAAAACACTGCAACCACCACGAGTCTCAGTGAGGATCTTGTGTTTTCCTAGAATAATATTGACACTGAAAAAAGAAAATTGTTGGCCCAATATAAATAAGTCAGTTGTTAACACATAAATCAAAATTTGAAGATCCCAAAATATTTTTCCTTTTCAAATTTGGTACAAATTTGGTACGGTTTCAAGGGTGACCGACCGTTTCAAAGATCGAAGTTTAAGGATGTTTGTGACCTGACGAAGCACATTTTTGCCTTAATTGTGAACACGACATCTCAAGAACGCCTTGAGGGAATTTCTTTAAATTTGGTAGCAGTGTTCAGTTGGACTTATGGATGAACTGATTAGAATTTGCATGTCAAAGGTCAAGGTTGCTGTGAACTAACAAAACAATTTTTTTTTTGCCTCAAACCTGTTTATCTGAAGATCCCCCTCAAATTTGGCACAAATGTTCACTTAGACTCTCGGAGTGACTGATTACATTTGGGTGGTCAAAGGTCAAGGTCACGCTGGTCTCACAAATCTACCATGTTTTTGGTAACAAGTTTGCTATCAGGGAAATTTAGTCGTCTCTTGGACATTTTTTATATGTCAAAGGTCAAGGTGACCTCATGGTCTGGAAAAAGAATATGTAGACTGAAACTGCACTAGTTAGCACAACCACAGTGAGTTATTTGTACTATTTCATTTGATGGCTGTAACCGTGATATTCACATTTATCTCTATTGTGTCTTATTTCATTTTGTTTCCTGGCTTTCTCTGCAGACATTGTGTTTGAATAGTAGTCCACAATATCCAGGACCACAATTCCCTCGGTGTCTACAGCCACACAAGTTCTACTGATTGACACAATTGTTCTGCATCAAGGTTAATGAAGTGATGTTCTCTCGGCCCTTTTTACTGCTGTGTTCACTTTAATAAGGTCTCTGAGGGACAGGTTGCAAATTAAAAAAGATATTTTTGCACAGATTTGAGTGTGTGGACGCTCTTTTCATTGTACTGGTACAAACGTACAGTAATAAAAACACAACTGTTACACGAGACAAAGCGCCTGGATGTCCAAATTGTGAAAGAGGGCTCTGTCAGTTACAATCACAGTTAAACTGTCATGATAAACCTTCAAACTCTTTCCTGGCGAGTTAAAGAAAAAAGCCTTTTACCGTTGGATGTGTCCGTCAGATGCAATTTTCTCATTTGCTGTAATAGATGAGGAGAGGATAATAAGGAGGAAGTGAAAGTATCAGGTAAGCAATTAAACCGAAGCGCCCTCTTGTCATCCTCTTCTCATCTCCTTTAGTTCTTCGTCGTCCTCCTCCTCCTCGGCGCAGCTCAGCATTCATTAGGCCCGGTTTCCCCAAACACTGTTTTATCTATAAGAAACTTTACTGCATTGAACTCTTGATCACCCTGATAAACCACCGGGCTAATTAAACAGAGGCTCATACAATGTGTTCCTGCATGTGTATATGCATATTTATGTGTGTTCGTGGGTGTGTAATCTACGGAGTGTGTCTCTTTATCTCCTCTCCAGTTTCTCCCCTCCAACTCTCTCTCTCTCCTTGTCAGTCGGGCTCAGGGAAATGATGCTGAATGCTGAATGCTGAAAATATGGCACACGCTGAAAGCAGCATTTAAATCTTGACAGTAGCTGGGATTAGCTAGGTAACGAGGAGGACAGCTTGGGAAAAACAAGCCGGCGAGGTGAACCCGAGGACAGGGAGGCGGAGGAGGAGCAAAACAAGCGCAATGAAAAATGGGACAAATTTCCGCTCTAAGTTTCATAATTATCCCTAAAACTATCGTTATTCTTTCTCCAAAGTTTGACTTTGGTATTTTTCCCACTTTTAATGATTGTCATGCATTATTTTTTTTTTTTTCAATGTCCTCCCACCGCAAACCTCAGTTCAAGTGGCTTGAAGTCTTTAAGTCCTCTTGTGGCCTTTTTTCTGTGCACCATCATTATCTGTGCAAAAGACACCACAGTGACTTACAAGTAACTCTTGAAGGAAACTCTGGCTGTTATGTTCCACTTTCACCCCCCCGTCTTTTTTAATCAGCTCAAATGTGCTGCGCTAAAAGCAAACATGATCCTGGTTGCGTCTTCACACCCCCTCCTCCCGCTATTGCCTTCGGAATGCAGCCAACTAAATCCTAATCCTTTCTCCTACGAGTCCTCCGCAAAACCTTGACTTGATGAACATGTGCTGAACCGACTCCGCGGACTTCATTCTCTTGGTCCGGAGAGAGGATGAGGTGGAGCGCTAAACGTGAGCTGGAGGATGATTGAGAAAGAGAGCTCGGGGAGAGAAAGTTTCCAATTAAGCCGCTCTCCAAGAAGGGCACATGGTCTGACATGAACATGTGCACATACAGGGCAGGAATGCACATACAGTACGTGCATTCAGCTCCATGATGGACTTGTGGGTTCTTTGGCTGGGCTAAAAAAGAAAAGAGGAAATAGGAGGTTGCACCATATGCCTGCCTGTCTGTGCTCGCATTGCATATACATAGCTTCATGTTTTATGCATGAGCTATTATGCAATCTCTGTGTCAGGGCCTTACAGTGCGGCTGCATTTCTATGCAGACGGCACAGACGTTTTATTTTTCCACTTCATATTCCAGCCTGTGCATTGACACACGCTGATGTATATTCCATCATGTCACTCACAGCGGAGTTGAAGCCTTAGCGGTGAGAAAGAAGGGCAATCCAACCTCCACTCAGCTGACGTAGGCTTTACTTGCAGGACTGTTTACAATCCTCTCTGGCTGAAATGGATCCATGTAGGGTAAAAATTCTTTGCATACAACTGTGCGTAACCATTTGTGTTTCAGACAGATGTTGATTATCCTCAATGTTTTTCAGAAAAGGGCTTCATGGCTTTAAAGTCACACAATGGAAACCATAAAGCAGAAAACCAAACTTGTATTCCACATGAGTGGCAGTATGTGATCTCAGTCATCTTCTAATGTGGCCAAATTTCCAGTTCTGGAAGATTAAACATTTTGACAAAGCTGATTGTTACTTTCTTGAGATATATTTTGAAGCTCTTACACTGTGACCCCAATGTGAATCACCCTGCACTAAGCCTCCCTGACTTTTTCTGCTATATAAACCACAACTGTTTCCCTTGCTAGTGCTCGACTCCACTCAGTCCATTTCATTCACCACTTAGTCTTTGAGTTCGGTTTCACAACAGAATAGTCCTGCCCTCGTGTAGCAGGTTGTCTTCACTTATGGAAAGAATTTTGGGCCTTATCTGCTTGTTATGTTATTCCTCCCACTCCACAGTTTTAATATCTTAACTTTCTATCTCAAGGCAGCGCACTGTTGTTCCAGGTTTTGTGCAATCTTGAGTGTTTTTGACTCTTATCTCGTTGAGAGTCGGCCAAGTGCAAGAAATGTTCACATCTCTCTGTCTCGCTCTCATTGTCACACGACCTTGAGACTTAATTCGTGTCCCATTATACAACCAAATGTTCTTCACTCACACTCTTGCACATACAACTTATTGCTATACACACATTCCTTGTCAATTGAACAATTGTGTGTGGCACTCCAAGGAGGTTATGTTTTCACCCCTGTCCACTTATTTGCTGGTTTGTTTGTTTGTTAGTAAGATTACGCAAAAACTTTTATCGTGAAACTTGATGGAAAGATGCGCTTTATATCAGAAAAGGAGACCATTACATATCGGAGCAGATGGACCAGGGGACGAATCCAGGACTGTTATTCTTTCACTTTCTTTAACATTGCGGGATAGTGTGTTTTCTGACATCTTCAGTGGTTTCCCAGGGAGAAGCTAATCTAGTTTTAAAATTAATTCTGTTTTCATCGTACACAAACACCTTCGGGAACATCCATTTTAATATGTGTGTGTGACTGACACCTGAGATCTATTCATGTTTGTTTACATCAGCTTATAGTCCTCTCCTATTTTATTTGACAGGGCTCTTGCGGCATGTATTACTGCCGCCAGCTGCCCTCTGGAGTTTTCTTCCTCATTTATATTGACAGCTAATCTGTACATTTCTCAACAGCATCGCCAGTGGTCAAAAACTCACAACGTGACCTTTAAATTTGATCATATCCAAAACAACATGCAGACACTAACACTTGAACGGAGCAGAGTCAGTGCAGACAGGGATGCGGTGGTGTTGGAGGTGGTGTGTGCAGCAATCATTGATCTCTGTGCTTTCAGACTCAGGTTAGGATGGAAGTCACGATGGACTGAACGCTCTCTGAGGTTTTGAATCCTGGGGTTTCAAATCCAAGATTCTGGGACTGAAGCTGTCGATAGCTGACATTTTGAAATAGAAATACAGTATTTATTTCATCTGACCATTTTCAGGTCAGAATATAAGGTATCTGGTGCTTACACTATGTTATATCAATACTCGTAACCCATCTAATGTTAGTATCTAACATATTTCTCTCACACTCCAGTCCAGACTAAATTGGCAAAGAAAGCTTTTATATTTTTGGGAACTAATTTACAGATTCATTTTCAGTGGTAAAATCTCTTGAGTGGAAGTTGTCTGTGTGCAAGTGTTTTATATGTTAAATACTTTTACTTCTGAAACTGTGTTGCTGCTATTCCTGGAGAGGGCTTCCCTGTAGAAGGAATATTTTAACTCAATGGGACTAAACTGGTGAAGAAAATGCAAATATCAATTGGTATTAATTGTCTGTTGGTGAAGGGGTGATATTGACTGGTACCCAGTTTCCCAGTAAAAAGCCGCTCTCGGCTCCATTTATCAGTCTAACCTTACTTGTCAGTGATGTGTCAGTGCTTTGCGGCTGTCACTTCACTGCCTGTCAGAGCCCAGCCCGCAGAGAGAGCACAGACAAGCCCTCTGAACTCTACCGCTCGCTGGTTCAAACCCTGACACATCAAACACACACACATAGACCCACACGCACATAGACCTTGACAGACTGACAGACATAGCTGATAGTATACTGACCAGACCATAGAAAATGATACACAAGGTCACTTAGTTTTTATTAGATTCAGTTCACTGAATGACGTCAGCTTTGTTGCTTTTTATGCATTTCTTTTACTTTTCAGCTGTTGATATGTCTCCGACTCGACACATTATCATCATGGAACAGCATTAGTTGGCTCTTCTGGTCATATTACCGCTGTAAAATCCAAAGATCTCCAACTCCAAGCTCAATTTGCTAATTTCCTTCATGCAGGAACAATTTTAAAGATATAAATCAACATATTTTGCACTGAAGCTATTATCAAAATTGTATTTGATTGCTGAGCTAAGAGCTAAGCGCAAAGTCAACGCTGTTTTTTCAGTAGTTTAATTCAACATCTACAAATGGACTTACAACACATAATGTCGATGAGATGTGATGATAAGGAAGGAGTGAATTACATAAAGTTTTCAAGTGAGAATTTCCAGTACATTGTATTATACCCTCTATTACACTAATAAAACATTTTCTCTAGACTCATGCAGAATAAGACATCATCCATGGCGGTCCTGTAGAGGGACACAGCAAATGCACCGATGCCAAAGCAGTTGAGAGAATAAGGATAACACCGGTGCGTGTGAGGTACATTAGAGGACACTACAGATGTTGGGAGGCGCTGCTGTGAGGCAACAACAACATAATCGACTCAGGAACACCGAACGCTCCCATGTTAGCGTGTCCTCTTATCCTTGTGGCTCAGCAGCCGCCTTTGTTGTTGCTACAATGGCGACGTTGTGCCTGCATGTCATTCTTTCACGGTCATTGTTTTCTTCACCTTTAGCTCGGCGGCGAGGGAGGAGGTCTCCGTGGAAAAGACGCAGTCGCAGTCGTCATCCGCTTCCACTTCCACTCCCTTGCTTTGTTTTAACCCCTCTCTCTCTCTCTCTCTCTCTCCAAATTTCTAATTACTAATTAATCCTTATTATCATTCCAATTTTTATCAGTTATAGCGTTGTTTACATAACTGTGTGCTCAAGTGGACACAAATATATAAGCAATTACATTACATTACATGTCATTTATCCAAAGCGACTTACAATTAGTGCGTTCAACATCTATGACCACTATAAACCACTAATAAGTCCACACACACACTTGACATGAGAATAAATAATTCTTGAGCCGCTCGTCCATTGGATGAAAGTTTGCCATCTTTCATTTACCTTTTCACACGTGATGGTTCCCCCCCCCCTCTCTCCCTCTGTCCTTCAATATCTAATTCTCGCTTCCTCTCACCCACTTCACCCATGTGGTACTCGTGATATGTGTGAGTCAGGGGACTAGACACATTCACTCATACCCGCACATGCACACACACACACACACTCATTACACTGCAGCAGCTGGAGTCTGAGGCAGTATTAATCTTATTTCTGCTTGTTAATGGGATTATGTCTTTTAATTAAAGGCAAGTGGAGAGCAATTATGAGCAGTCAGAGGATGTGGCACAGTTCACTGTCATGTCATCGATGCTGTATTCAAGGTGCTCTCGCGCAGGTGGACTCGGGTGTGAGGGGATTTGAATGTTTTAGGCATTGGAAAAACAGCTTAAATCCTTTATATAGATAGGTTACGTAACAATTCTTCATTAAAATGTCTAAAAATGAAAAAATGTTGTTGCCTTGCTGAAATACATTATCCAAAATGTTTCCTATAATATTCAAAGCCAGAGAAAGCCCCAATTTTATTCAAGGTAACAGGACTTTTCATTTGGTCATCTTCTAATTGAATTATATTCCCTTTACCTTGCTTTGCCTGTCTCTGCTTCAACTTCTGCGGCAAACGACTTATGATGAATAAAAAACCCTGCTCGCCAGTCGGTAGTTTCTTCCTTCCATAGTTTGTGTTGGTCACTCATAATGGTTTATGATTATTCATTGCCGAAAGCTGCATAACGTGAATAAAACTTAATTACGTTACCTCATCTCTGAACAGGATTTTCGGCGGAGTCAAGTCAGGTAGATTTTCATCGCCAATGGTGGTGAAGACTCCTTATTTGTGCATTTTCTTTCTAGACTAGCGTTGCAAAATGTCAGTTCCCAGCTTGACATGTAGCTGAAGCATTATTTTGATGCAGTCACATACATTTCCATGCCCCACAAGAGGAATGTCAATCTGTGTAGGTGTGAGAGAAAATTCAAATACCTCACAGGGGAAGCTCTGTCACATTTCCCCCCCTCTCCTCTGTTGGTTTTGTGTTGGCAAAGTGTAGTCGGGAGCTACTCAAACAGAGGCCGAGTGGGGATTGAGGAGCAGCTGGATAGACAGGTGTGTGGTTCAAACTGAGGTGAGAGCTATAATAGCGAGCAGGTAAGAGTAGGTGGGCCGGTGTGGGAGAGCAGGAACTGGATACACAATGACAAAGTAAACATTGGAGTAAGATAGAGCGGAGGAATGAGAGAACAGAGCTGCTGTCACCATGACTGCTTTGCTTAACGTCATTTTTTGAGTCAGACAGAGAAGCAGCAGTTTTATTACTATGTAATAACAGGTAATTCTCCCATCTCGCACATACAATGTGTGCTATGGCCGCCATTTAACGACTAATGCAATGTTGCATCACACCATCAAACACTTCACTCTTAAAGAATTACTTGCCCAATGCAGCGAGGAGCTTACCAACTTTAGAACCACACATAAAATTGAATTGTTTTCAGAGAGTGGCTGAGGCTCTACAGACCAGAGCTGACACTTTTTGGAAAAAACAAACATTTGTTTGAATGTTTTTTACGCAATTTTTTTAAGAAATATAAAAATACACGGGCACACAATATTCAAATAATAATTAAACCCACTCCATCTATCCCCGGGGTCCAGGCATCTAATCCCCAGAGAGCATCGTTGGGAAAGATCCTTGAGGTTCATTAAAAGTAAACACGGAGCCTCTATTGATAATTAATTTCTGCTTAGACTCTAGCAGTCGACGACTCCAGGTACACAATGTCCAGGTTCTCTAGAACGTAAGCATGAAAATAACTACCAGTTGCAATGAAACAATTTGAGCGGTTCTGACCGGTTAAAAATCTAAATGTCCACTCTATATGCACATCAGCCCATCTTTAGTACTTGGCCCATGTGGTCCTTCAGAAAGTATTCTTAAAATTCATACCAACTTGACCTGTTGATTTCTCAGTAAAGAAAGTGAATCGAAAAAAATGGAGGAAATGGAAGAGACAATCATGCCTGGGCATTGGAGAAGCAGTGATATTTGCCATTGTTGACAAAATCTTGCCTTACTCTACAACAAGAACAAAATCTGAGTAGCTTTACACCGAAGATAGAGAGAGCAGAGACATCAGAATGAGTAGACCGTTTGTAAAGATGCATGAAGAACCCACATGTGTCCTTGCACATGCATAATCACATATAGTATGTAATCAGGCTGGAAGTAGGGCATTTTTAATATAACCATGAGAAGAGGTAGACAAAGAGCAGCGGAGAAAAGAGCCACCCACCAGTTTTGATGAATATACTACTAAGTGGCTTCAGCTGCTCAGATGCACTTCATGTTCGAATTGAACAAAAAGTCTCACCAGGATGCCATATGGAGTGGAGACCATTTGCCCTTTGCTGTGTTCCACAAAACACAGATTCTATAAGCAAGGTGAGAACCGGTTTCTACGTTCTGTTTCACTGCATCCAAATCCACTTAGAGCAACCTGAGAACGTGACACCTGAGTGGCATTACAAGCTGCACTTGTTACAGTGGCACCGATAAGAGGAGAGTTACACCTCGACTTTAATCACAGCTACCAGCTGAAAGCTCGCTAATGTGTCACTGTAGGACAAGCACCGCTGCACACACAGGTACAGTGTGTGGGATCAGGACACACACACACACACACCAAGGCTTCCTCTAGGTTTCAGAGGGCTGAGATCTGGGATTATTTGAAGGAAGTGACTTTTCGCATTGGTTTCGACTTCTATCTGGAGTATATTTTGGGGAAAAATGCATCACTCAAATGTCAATTCATTTCACTAACCTGTTCCCTAATGTTAACTCTAGGTTTGAGTATGTATTGTATTCTTTTATGTGACTTACCTTGTCAATGGATCGCAATTTTATTCGGGTCTGATGGGAAATGATGAAGTTTTGTACCAGAGGCTTAAAATGTTGGTGTTTTAAGAAGAATTATCGTACATGAGTCCAAGGAAACAATACCAACACATTACATTATGTACAATTGTTTATAAATATAAGTAATAAAACATAGCCAAGATCATCATAATGCGTACGAAACCGGCGCATGGTCCATATTCACGTACATCATCAACCATCATGTGTAAACACAGACATAGGACCCTTATTTTACTTTATTGAACAATAAATCTCTTATACTGTCTTTCATTCATGAAATTATCGTACTATTGGAAATTTGGCATTATTGATAGTAAATTGCGAAAATGGGGCAAAATTTGATAATTACTAAGGCGTCTGCTAACTGATTTCAGTTTTTTTATATCTACCATCCCAAGTTATGCAATCAGCTGTTGAATTAGTTGGACTATTAGCTTGTAATGCACCACTCAAACATGCAAACATTCATCCAAACACTAATTGCAGGTCAATTCTGTTGCCAGTTTACCTTTCGAGTGTTTGCTTTCCATTATCATTTATCTATTTAGTTAATGAATTCAATTTTGAATGAATTAATGAAAGAAATCATGTATTTTTATTTTCATTTTAAATTCACACACACACACACACTTCTCCATCTCCTCTTACCTCGCTCCTTTAATTACTTGCAGTTGCAGACGTGATTCTGTCTTTATCCTTCTCTGTCTTGCTTTTTTTTTTTTCACGGAGAACAAGGCAGCGTTTTGTTCCAATTAGTCCCAGCAGACGAGCTTCCAGCAGCCACCCAGCCAGCCCTCAGGATGATTAAACCCAACACACCTTGTACTCCTCCTTCAACAGATTAACATACAGCTATGCTCCAGGCAGAAAAAGAGAGAGACGGATAAGAGAAAGGTAGACGTAGGAAGGATGCCCAAATGAGGGTAAGAATAATGAAATGAAATGAAATAGCGACAGAGGGGGGTGGAGAGGTGAGACAGTGATACAAAGGTAGAGAGAACAAAGAAAGGAAAACAGATGTGATTTCAAGGTTGTCTGCTTCATTCCTTTGTTTCTTCACCAAACAGAAAGAATCAATCTGAAACCAACCACAGTTTTCACACAGACCCAATAACACTTATTATCATCAAGTGCAATTTGACAAGGTGTTGATTCATGTGACACACAATTCATTTAGACTTGGCATAACACTCGAGAACTGTTTGGGGTTGATCACACTTTGTTGTAAATGTTTCAGTATTATTCTCTATAAAGCTTTTATTAGCACCTCAGGACAAGATGAATCAAATTACCTTGATGGAAGGTTTGCCTCAGTTTCACAACCTCAACACCAAAAACAGCCACAATAGACAGATGTCAGTAGAGAGAACACCTCCACCAAGGCCCAGGTCTCCTTCAATTTAATCAGGTCTTATAGCGAAGCCAACAAAACAATGCTGATCACAAAATGTTTATCTCTATTGCAGAATAAGGTTTTTATTTTATTTTTTAAGACCCATGCATTATTCCCATGGTAAAAGGGTAAAAATGTAAAATAAAAATGGCCCATTTCATAATGTTAAAGAAAGAGATTCCTGGAACCACCCCTTTGTGTGGATCTATGTCAAAAGTTAGAGAGTTCCTTCTAGTCCCATGGCCTATTGTTCCAACAAGTTTCGTGTTAACCAACCAGGGTCCAACAGTCCCCTCATAAAACCACATTTAAATCTACTACATCCAGATTTTTATCTGAACCTGCACCAAATTGCACACACAATATAAGTCCCTTAAATGTCCTAGATTATTTTTGCCCATCAAGATCCTTCTATTATTCTTAGGAAAATGGGTGAAAATATCCACAAAATCTTGCAATGTTAAAGAAAGCGAAAGAAATACCCTGACTCTTCCTGTTTGTCCAGATCTGTAGCAGATCTGAACATTTTATTGGTTCTTACTTGTCCCTTCAAGTTTATGGAAATCTGTTTAGTAGTTTTTGAGTTATCCTGTTGACAAACATCAAAACAAACCAATAGTCAGGTCCAAAACTTATTTGGCATAGGTAATTACAAACCCTCATCCCTGGACATGCATTTGTTTCACTTCATTTATTGTATTTTCTCTTAGAGCTGTGAAACTGTGAGACTTCACATCCTAAAATCATCACTGATTGTGCATATATATATTGTTTGATTGATCTCAATTTTTGATTCCCATTGATGATTGACTGACGAGCACAGAGGAGCATTATATATTTATTTAAAGTTAGATTCTGGTATTTCAGAGGATATGCAAAACTACACTGAGGAAGCACCGATAGTTTGCAGCATTGATTTTTGCTTTACTCCGATTCAAACTCTGTCAAATATGAAAAACGAAGTATTCAGTTTAATCCTCTTTCATGCAGATGTTTTGACTATCAACCAGATTAAAAATAGCAGCATTCTGTTAATGTGTGCCAGTTCCGGGAATCTGCTTTGGTCCATACTGGCTCTCTGGAACATTTCAGTATAACACAGTAGTGATGAATGTTCCACCTGTGCCTTTCCTGCTTTGACAAGCCATGTTGCCATCAGAGCAATCGAGTCATTAAAGAGTAATACAGAGCTATTTTACACAAGAAACGTATTTTTCCCCTTTTCTTTTGGATTCATTCCCTTTTTTTCCTGTCTACATTTGAAGATTAAGCTCCTAGTGGAAGCAAAGTCTTCCCCTTCCTCCAGCTCGCTTTATCTTTTCCGCCAGTTCCTCCCCATCTGTCTTAATCTCATTACAGACAACTTGGTTGGTCTCCCCAGATAAACAGCACTATTACCCCCCAGTGACCCCCAGCACTGTTTACCTTGTTAACGGCATGCTCGACCCCAAACACACTCTAATTTCCTATGCTATAGGGCCCATTAATACACAATTTATGTGTGTGTGTGTATATTTCCACGAAGAGGCACTGACGCCACCAATGACGGTGTTTGCTCAGTTGTGCTACATTACTTCCAGAGATGTCTGTGTTTGAAGTAGCCAAGGAGAAAGAAAGTGGTTGTTCCAGGGTTTGATTGGCTGGATGAGCAGGTTGGGAACAGGAACAAAAGGTATTTCCTTCCTCAGCGCTTCCTCCTGGAGAAGGCTGACATGAATAATTACTGCCAAATACAATCAGAAGCAAAAAAGTTCATTATCAAATGTGTCCAAAAATCTCTTGATCACAGAGCTCAGAGTTATGAAAGGCTCAAACCTGACTGCCAGGTTTTCTCTTTGTAGAGTCTTCGTGTTCTCTCTGTGAGTTTTCTCCGGGTACTCCGGCTTCCTCCAACAATCTGAAGATAAGCATCTTAGGTTAATTGAAGCCATGATGCGTTATACTGGTTACTGGTTTAGGGTGTTCCCATCCTCTCAGGTGAGATTGGTGCCAGCTGCCCTATGACCCTCAAATTATAGCCACTGAATGGATGATGCATATACTTTCACCTCTCCCTTACACAAAAGTACATGAACTACCTTAGTTCCTTTAAAAAATATATTGTATCTATTTAAAGCAGTTGGTATTGGGAAATAAATGATGTGCGTCGCCCATCCCTAGTGGCCACAACAGCCATACAGTAAAAACTTCTATTGACAAGAATTCAGTTTGTGAAAGTGCTCAAAGTAAAAAATCAGTTGTGCTTTTAAACAAGTGAATACGAGCTGTGAAGTAGCTGGTGGAGCCACCATCTGTGGAGTATTATGGCCACACAAGTAGGAAAGGTTAGGGTTAGGGGGTTATGGAATAAACAGACATATAGTCTTCACTAGTATCATAAAGCAAATTGTGTGTGTGTGTGTGTGTGTCCACGTGTATGAGTGATGACTCACTTCTCAGCTGTGAGGATTGCATGTGTTACCCAGAGCTCTGTGGGGATCTATAGGCACCACATGCCATTATACAAGTATGTGTTAATTAATTCACTTCTCCCCTCCCAAAACATTCATTCACTCTACGACCATGTTCACGTCCTGCTGACTTGCACCGTACTGCTCTGCTCCTGAAAGAACACAAAGCCCCGACCTGTACTCATTTCTCCTGACTTCGACAGTATGTACCTGGAGGCGTAGCTGAAGGCTGAAGCCTTTCGGAACCCCACTACAATCATGTTGATCACGACGAATCCCTGCACCGTCTCCCTCTAGACTTGTTTCCCCCGTACCTGGCTTCGTTTCTCTGCTTTCACTTTACAACTACAGCTCTGTTGAAACCTTAACCTACATTTTAACATTTTGAAACTTGGCCTTACCTTCGCTATTTGTCTTTTTCCAAGCAATATGAATATTTAATAGGGGTCTCTTGTTAGGCTCATTTGAATAAAACATGACACCAGCAAGATTGTCTCGCTGCGTGAAAATCCCCTCCAGTACTTGGATGTGGACGTTTTGTCAGCTGTTGATATAAACGGTTTCTCATACTGTTGAGAGAGAGTGGAGAGTGGTCAGGACAAACTTTGAATCATATTTTGTGTGTGGTTGTCTCTGTGGGGGTTTGCGAGGAAATTTCAGAAACGGCCAAATACACTGTGCTACATCAAATGTGAAGTGATAAGGTTTCATTGATGTCACTGTAAATATTGCTTTGGGTAAACCTGACCTTATTACCACCCAAGTGAGCATCGTATTGCAACATGTGTATGTACATGATGACCACACCCGTCTCAATTTATAAGGATTGCTGTGTGATGTCATTGAGGAGTCATGCAAAGGTTTGATTAAACAGATGTGCAATCATGACTTGGGACCATGTGGGTGTTCCTTGTCCATACAAGCACAAAGAGTGAGTATTCTCCTATAGTGGACATTGTAGCTGGAGCAGCTAGTTTTGTATTGAGACTAATGGCATTTGTCCCCAAGCAGAAGCTACATAGGGTGTTTCCAACTTGAAAGTGCGTCATGGTCTGAACCAAGGTTCATGCCATTGTTACTGTGTTTACATTTGATGTAGTTAGTTTTCGTTTCACATTGCATTTTAGAGATTTAAGACTTTTGTATGGCGCACATGCTACCTGTCGTCATGACCTCTGTGGGCTGCGTCTACCAATACTCGACAATGATTGGTTTGTAGACAGCGTATGTCTAACGTCAGCATTTTGTCTGTTCACCAATTGTTTTTGCGAACTTTTTTGCGAATAAATTGCATGGAAAAATTAATAAACCCATTCAAACACACAGTGTGGTTAAATTAAAATATATATTGCTCGGTTTTGGCCCCAAACCCCACATTGGGAACTACTGAGTTGTGGTTATCAAAATGAATATGCATGTTTGTTTTTGTGTTTATGTTTCACAGTTTCACCTGAATCAAGTATTTGTATGCAAACATAGTTCTGCTGGGTAACATTGTTTGTTTTCGTGTGTGTGTGTGTGTGTGTGTGTTATTTCCATCCTCAGTATTTTGCCAGATATAAAACACTCCCTCCTCCTCCTCCTCCTCCTCATATTCATTGGTGTGATTGAATCCCAGCACTGTGCCTTTCAATTCTGTCAACTAGCTTCAGAGGCTGCATAACTAACACCCATTAGCACAGTGCTGCTCCTCTGGTTATCTTTGCACCGTTACTACAGACTCAAGACATGTAGCTTCCGCTCTGACGTCTTCATTTGGGAGAAATCTTCTTCCACGCAGCCCCGTGAATAAGCTGTCATGTCTTTCCTGCATTTACGTCTCAATCCTCCTTGGTCGTCTGTCTCCTGCTTGGTTTACCGTTGTCTGTTTGTTATGAAGAGTAAAAAAAATGGCTAGCAGAAGTAAAAAAAAATCATACACAGACACACATGCAACATAGTTCAAGCTCACTGATGGAATTGTAAGGTTTTATTTAAAAAATATGCAACAACACAAATTGCATCAGGATCTTTGCGCAGGTCCTGTTGTCATACTCTTTGCCATTATCTCTGTGAAAGTCATGTCTTGCTTTAGAAAGACGTTTTGTATCTTTTAATTTGACATCGAATCCTTACTCCTGTCACTGCTCAGTGCTGCACTGATGACATGTGATTCAGAGTTGTACTATTAATATGTTGTAATTGTTCCAGGACCTCCGACACTGCACTTGTCACAGCGACAACCAACACAGTCACTGGTACTCAGATTCTTGACATTTTTGAATTGTAGTAGCGTAATTATGAATAGAACATCCCATCACTGCCAATAGATCCCAATACATCCATAAAAAAAACAACATTGAGGTACCTTACCAGATTAAGTACACTTAGAATTCCTGAAGTGTCAAATTCGTCTTTTTACTATTTGGTTAAAGACGTACCCACAAGTCGAACAACGCGTCAAATGTATGAAGCTGAAAATGTATGTTTTGTCTGCAATTCGTCAAAATTGAGCAATCCGACCTGGAACCTCAAATCTTAATTGAGTCAGATTTTGGATAAGGACACAGACATTTTCGCACATTAGGTCCACTGTCAGTCGTTTTAATAAATGGCCAGTCGTATTTTGGGCAGAAAGGAATGTCTTTGAGACGTCTCACAAATTTATGCATTTATGCAAGCAGTCCAACCCAAACATATATGCTCTCCTTGACGAATACAGTACATGCATATACGCACAATGTGCAACACATGGTGCGGTGCCTGGGAGGACCACTCTATCAGCATCCATGAGAAGTCTGGGCTGTCATCCTGCTCACAACCCAATCTGGCAGCCCTCTCACCATCAGCCCTGCCATCTGCTGGGCTCTCAGCAGCTTGTTTGGAGGTTAATAGCTTCATGATCCCTCTATCAGTCCAGCCCGTCTTCAAATGGCTAATTCTTCCTCTCTGGCAGCGATTAGCGGTGCCTGTGGCACAGCCGCCTCCGTCCCTTTGCGGCATCGACCAGCCCATCAACAAGACAACAATCCCCGGTTGTTACCGGACATGCGATATCAGTGTGGTATACATTTTCACAAAGTGGGCAGACACAAGTAAATGACACATCTGGAGCTGTTGGAGATTCAACGATACGCCATTCTCAGAGGTATTGGGGTTTGTAAAAGGCTGATTCTTTTTAACAGCCAACACATCACATGTGGACAGCTGCTAAATAATGATATGTTTCCACTTGGCGGGTAGGTAGAGAGATATGACATTTCAAAACAAACCTACAGTACATGCATGAGATTTTTGTTTTGTTGCATGGATTTGTTTTTCCATACATAACATTAGTGTGTTTGCCTGTAGAAGCTCGAGGAGAGATAAAGAATCCCCCCATGAAACAACGTGTGAATACAGTAATCTGTCTAGTGCGAGTAAATATAAATTGTCCTTGTGCGAAGCGCATGTGTTCTCTTTCCACGGGCCTCACAGGCTCCACTATCTCATTTGTTGGACAAGCTCTACACTGCTGCACCAGATTCCTGTGGGGGAACTGAAGGAGATGCTCAGTGTTAATGTGGTAGCTGTGGGGTTTAGAGAGTGCAGACACAGTAAATCTGAAGAGATCAACTTGTGTCAGGGCTGCAGGGACCCCCTCTGCTCCCTGCTACAGTCTGCCAGTTTGACTTCAACTGAACCTCATCCATAACTTGACTGATTTTCTTAGAAAAACCTCCAACTGCCTGCTAAATTAAGTTTAAGGATCTCTTTTTTTTTCCATGTGACTTCTGCGTGACCCCTATACATTTGCATATTACATCGCTGAGAACTGAATATTAAGCGCTTGAGCGAATTACTGTCTCCCAGTTGATATTCCCTGTGCAGCTTGAGGTAGCGAGCAAACGGGCGGGCGGGCATTTAAAACCCCTTTTGAAGATAATGTGATTTTTTTCATTTGGCTGATAAGGACGTGTCATGGAATGTTTCATTATTTTGGACACTAAGCATTTTTTTTCTCCCCCCTACTCACTAGCTTACGGAGAGGAACAAAAATTAATCCAGCGTCATATTATTGCTGGTTCAGATGAGGAAAGAGGGCGGGGGGGGGAGTTCGCTGTGATTGCTGTCGGATCGTCTTTGGGGATCTGCTCTGATTCTGACGATGCTGGCAGACGTCAAAGCTCTTAGGCTTGGGGCCGTGAGATGACATGCTTTCACACCATTGGTACAGCACCCGCTCATCTTTTTAGAGGAAGCGCAGCTCTGTGATTTAGCCTCATCCCGTAATGCATTCTGCCATGACTTGCTGATTTCCTGTGATCATGCTGTTTTTCTGAGGCGCGGGGGGGGGGGTTTGATTCATAAGACGCATTGTTCATATTTCCTGCATGTCTCAAAGCTCAGATGTCGACCACATGTTTGTTTCAGACCTCAACATTTACCTTTCAGCTCAGAGTCTCAGGTCCAAAACTGCACTGCACAGTGAAACCTTTTGAGCTGCACTATGTGAAATTGGGTATCTGGTTTCAGATGATTGCTCCAGTCCATGCATATGCATTATATAAACATGAAAAGGCCCGATAGCTCTAAGGGAAACTATGATCTCTCAACACATTCTAATTAAAGATTCCTCTCTCCACTCTGGCCAAAAGGGGCTGCATTCCACTTCCTGACAATCTTATTCTCAATTTACTCTTCAGCCGTCTCTACTCTTCAGTTCTTGGTGTTTTTCCATCCAGCCACATAAACAGTGATGTCACTGTGTCTGTTGCAAGGGAGGATATTTCTTTCTCTTCATCTCCTTTTTTTTGTGTGGGGGGTTTTCTCCTCGGTGATAATCAGTGTGCGGTGCAGGTTATTTCAGGGCCAAGGATAGTGGGAGCCTCAGGGCACAGTTGAATGGCCGAGTAAGGACACTCCAAGGGTTCCCGCTCCCACCTTTTTTGTCAGCGGATGCAACGCTGAAATGAATTTGTGAGCTTCCCCCTCCAACAGCTTGGCCAACACTCTGCCAGCGCCTGGCACCAGTCTAGGACTTCCATTGGCTGGGAGCAGACAGAAGCACCACCACACACACCAATGCCAGAGATGAGCAATTTGAGAAAGAGAACAGAAGGAGTGTGATAGTAAACAGTGGAGAGAGAGTTGGTTCCATGCTAGTTTTAATGTCTCACTAGCACGAACACAAAGTTCACAAGTTCATGACCTCTGACCTACTTTATATTATTCTCATAATGTTTAAATAATGAAGCCTTTTGAATCCATAGACTGTAAAAAGATGGATGACACGTCTCCACTTCCTCCCATTATCCAGAATATAAATTTCAGATATCTGATACATGTCATCTTGTGCACATGGAGCCAGAGTCTTCGCAGTAGTGATCGGGGGGATGGAGCCGATACACGTACTCGACCAATAGCGAGTTAGTCCCAGCTGTCAATCATTACATTTCACCACAAAACTAATTGAAACCAAACTTACGTACTTAAACATCGGTTTGATATTAAACGACAGAAACCTTTGGTCAGCCGGCCGGCCACTAGGCGGCAATCAAGACGCTTTGGCTCCCCTTTTTGTGAGTCGTCATGTCGTCCATCTTTATAAACAGTCTATGATTAAAGTTAGTTACATGTTTGAGTTCCAAATAGCTCAAAAAGCTTTTTTTTAAGAATCTCCCTTTGCAAAGACAGAAATAGATTTATTTGAAATCTTAACACAACTGTTGTAATTGACTCAATTTAGGACAAGGGCTTTATACAATATTTATAATTTAGTATACAGTATGTTCAATAAAATAAACTGTTGTATTTGTCACATTTATTAATAAAATTTGTCCTAAATCATCCCACATTTATGAAAATGCCAAAAGTGGGAGCACCGTGGTTTAAGGAACTGGTCAAACATTTCATTCTGGTGAAATGAACTTGGTTCCACCCGAGGCCTTGGTTTTAATCATGTTTTCCAGCCTAAACAAGCCTGAATACACGTTTAAAACCTGAGGCCTCTCCTGCTAATTTCCCTCTAGGAATTAGTCCGTGGTCAACTAATAACGTCTGTCCATCAGAGCATTTTGTCAGTGTTAGCCTTTCCATGATCTCCGCTCTTTCCAAACAAAATACACACCCTCAAACTCATCCAGCATGTTCTTTGAGATCACCAGTTATCTTAAAGCCCTCCTAAATATTTAGACAGCATGGGGTTGGGAATGGTTGCATGGCATGTTAATACCTAACAAATGTGGGTTGCAGCTTTGTCATGCAGGGCCCTTGTTTAAATGAGCTGAGATCAATGTGATTGTTGGAGTCCTGTCCAAACAGTAGGATAAGAGGCAAACAGTGACCCCTCACAGGCTCATCATTCCTACCACATGGAGCATGTTTGCACAGACCTGCCGTGGCTTCCACCCAGGAATGCATGTCCGATTTCCCTGCATGTCTTTTTTACTGCGTCTTTCCCGAGCCCACGTACATTCACCGGGTGATGTGAACCAGAGTCCAGAGGGAGAGGGGTCTTCTGTAGATAGCATCTGCTTCGTTAGGGGACCAAAGGAAAGCCATTATGACATACTGATAAATAACAGTGTATCACATCCAGTAAATGATGATGAAGGGCCCCATTACCATCCCATGATAACCTTGCTGGTTTGTTTTTGTCTGGTGGCTGCTGAAGTATGATACCAGGTCAGGATTTGCTCTTAAATGGTTTAAATAGACGTCTTCAGGCTAAAACAAATGACAGGGACCCACTCTTGCTGACTTTGTCTCAACTGTACTGAATGAATCTGACAATGTAAAGAAGCAAAACTCAAGTACAATGGCACAATATATAAATTGACAAATGAAAATGACCAATTCACCCACTGGTACAGAAAAGTCAATTCTAATTGCCATAAAACAAAATTAATAGATTAATTCACCACCCAAACCAAACACCTAGTACCACACAGGTGTTGCTGCAGCAGACTGGAGAGAAAGAAATGACTCAGCTCCGGTGTGTGTGTCAATCAGGCGATCAACCGAGAAGGATCCAAAGGAAAAAACAAAAGAAAACAAGATGCAACACTGCAGCCGTGTCTCACTTCAGGGGCCGTATCCTTCAGGGGACCCGGTCTGGTCTTCCCGTTGCGTTACCAGCTTGTCCCGCCCTTACAGCTGTCGCCTAGCAACAGAGCTATAGACGATTCAAAACTATGAAAAGTTTTTTTTTTTAACATGAATTGTTTCGTAGAGTTCTAAACTTTTGATGTTTTCAGATGTTTTTGCCTCTCTTGCTGACACAATCAGTCTTCAAATGCAGCCTCTGAAGGATGCAGCCCCTGAATTGAGACACAACGTGCAACAATTGTGTGTACTTCAGCCATCACTGTAAAACAGATGGAGCACTGACCCACATAGCTTTACTCAGCCCCCTCATCCTGCATATTCCCAGCAAGCACTTGATCAGTGTTGTGCAAGTTCACACTTCACAAGCGCTGGTTTAAAGTTAAATTCACACAGATTAAAATGAACTGGTTCACACTGATAGTGAATGAATTTAATTTAAACTTTGAGCTTATACTCAGTGCTTCAGAGCGTCACCTCATCCTTTTTACCAGTGTGGAGGTTCTGAAACAAACTGTAAAACTAAAGTTGCTAATACTCGACTGCACTTGTCAACTTCTCCAGTTCATCCGTACATTTCAAACCTGAATACGAACGTCCACAACAGCAAAGATAAAGTTAAACGTCTGTCTCTGCTGAAGATTATTCCCCATTACCTGCTTATTGTGTGAGATAATACTGGATTTAGTCTTTCAAAAAATGTATCTCATATGTAGATGTTTAACTCTGCCATCTTTGTTTGTTTGTTTGTTTGTTTAGCAGCATTATGCAGAAACTTTTCCATAAATTTTTGGGAGGGATGGGGCATGAGCCAAATGATTTAATATTGCAGGATATGTGGAGTTTTTCAGCATTTTCTGTGATTTCGTAGAGAATAATTCATTGATGATGGATCAGACATATTTAGGGGATTGATATTTATGAGTGATTACAATTTTGGTGCAGATCCAAATCCAGAATTAATTAATTAAAAATGTGATTTCACTAGGGGACTGTTGGGCTTAGGTGGAAGTATGCATTCTACTGAGTAGGGCTGTGCTTCAAATCAATATCACAATTATTTCAAACTTTTATCTTGATGATGATCAATGAATGATTATTTGCATGCCCCCTGTCCCCACCACCGCCGGATCATTATCTCCCGCCGCTGCCACCGCAGCTGCAAAATAAATGTAGCGGAAACCTGACAGTTTGTGAATGCACGCATTGGGGGAAGTAGTAACCAAATTAACTGCCATGAGCAAGACTAAGTCGGTCGGACGTTATAAATGTCGGTTTTGAAACATTTTTGGTTAATTGCCCAGCCCTGAGTGCCATTCTAGTTGTTTAACTGTGGTTTTCCAGGCGGGATATTGGCTGAAACACTAACTGAAGTGGAAAACATCACGCTGTGATGCACTACAAAAGCTGGTGTTAGTAAAAGTCTGTGTGTTGCAGTTATCTGTGTGCTGGAGTAATGCAATAAATGTGTTACGTTATGTGTTGTTGGATATAACTCATGTAGACTGTTTGGGGAGAACGGGCTGTGCTTGCAAATTGATGTTTGTGGTTTTTTAGTGTGTTAACGCACAACACTGGCTCTGATAACATTTGATCATTTACCTGTAGATAATGCAGAGTTAGCATGATATCTGATATTTGATATGATATTTAGCCTGAAATACACTTAGTAGCCTTTTTCAAACAAGTCTCATAAATAAATTGAAATCTTTTGTTTTCCCTGATATCACTGAATATATTTTGGCACAAACTGTAAGTTAGGCCGACTGCTTCAGACAAATCCAACATCTTTATCATAATGAACAACATTACATTTATTATACCGTTTTTTTCAATGACTTCAAACTTCATATGTTCTACTGTAGTGCTGAGTGCTGGACTAGAGGTCCTAGCTACCAAGTGGACAGAGGAGCCATTAAGCTCTCTTCATGGGAAAGCAGGCGAGGTCACAGGCTCTAACTCACCTTGAAATGTCCAAATGGAGACCTCCTGTTTCCAGGGTATCAGTGTCTCACAGCCTTATCCTCATGGAATGTCTCTGTTTATTATGAGTGAGATGTACTCTAATGTGAGTGTTAATATTGTCAATTAAAAGATCCAAAGCATTTAGTTCTACTTTGTTTCTGTTTATGACTTTGATCTGCGCACCCTTCACACACACATGCATGTTAACCCGATGGTTTTGTTCTCTCATAGCACACGAGCACCTCAGAGTGAAACTGATGTTAAGACCAACTTCTCCCTCTGGGATGATTAAGGTTTCTTCTTATCTTTCTCAGAACTCAGTTCACTTAATCTGTCTCAATTGGTTGTGGATCACCGAGGTTAGTCTCCAGGTCTCTGTGGTGGAGAGCGTCTGTCTGCTTCTGCTCTGCATGTTTGTGTACATGTGTGTTACATGATATGGGTGAACACTCCTCATAACCTGATGACCTAAGGCATGTGGGAGACAGGGCTTCGTTACGGTCACTGTTTTTTTTATGTGCCTGTTGTTATGTTGGAGATTGGTGCATTTAGAGTGGATTCAACTATATAATTGCAATTATGTTATTTTGGCTTCCAAAAAAAGCTTTTATTCTCTGATTCTTTCTTTTTGTACTCTTTTTTAAAATAAACCATCCTGCATCTTAAAGTTTAAGTCATCGTCATTATTGTTATCCAGATCGTATGGTGTAATGGATTCAGGATAATCGCGAAAGGATAAAGTATCCATATTTTTTATTGAAATAAAAGAAGCAGTAAAGAAGTATGAAGATACTTCATTACAAGTAAATATCATAGATTTGAAATGCTACGATAGACGGAGAGAATACTGTAGGATTTTCACATTTGTTCTGTTTCAAACAATCCTATTTTTCCTAATATTTTATATATTGATAATACATTGTGTATTCTAACTTCTGTAAAAAATCTTAATATGTAAAGTAACTTGAAACTAAAGCTTTTTCGAGAAAAGTAGCTGAGCTTTTAGAGGCTGGAGTCCTTTTGCTGAAGCAAGTTCAGAGTAAAAACTTTATTATTTCCCCTTGAAATGAAGTAGAGTAAAAGTATAACGTAGCAGAAAATGAAAATCCTCAAGTACAAGTACAAGTACCTGAACTCTGGACTACATGTAAGTGTTGTTCTCAACAACACTCCAGAAAATGTAGTTTTCTGCTTTTCATCACTGGTTGAGGACCAATGCAATAAAATGAAGTACAAAAGTGTGTGTTTGGACCTTTTTCTTGAATGAAAGTCACCAAGGTGAGTGTTGATTTGATCATTTGTGAGTAAAGGTCACCTATTGTTTTCCTGTTAGCAGTGACTATCACCACACAAGTCCCTCTATAAAGAGACCTGTTCTGTCCTTTGAGATCCGCCTGTCTCAGAGCGATCAATAATCCAATCTCAGTCTCCTTGTGGGGGGAAGAGTGCACATGAGCGTGTGCACGAGGGTGTGTGTGTGTGTGTAACCGTACACCTCTGATATAAACCACCAATAGGGGGAAATGCTCCTGTCTGACCTCCAGCATGCATCATTTTCTTCCTCCTCTCTTTGTCGCTCCATCATACATGTCGCCGTTTGGCTCCTGTGATCTTTCTCTTCTCCCCCCCCCCTGCCATCCTTTCATCTTTTCACCTGTCCTCGTGCATCAGAGTGTCTATCTGTCCATCACTCAGTCACAATCAGTCATAAATTGGTTCGCTCTCTGGAAAGTCTTTCTCCACGTTCAGTGCTGATTACTGTCAGTGTATCTGTCATCTTCAGTGTATGTCACACTGATCGATGGGCGGGGGGTTTCTGTGTGTGTGTTTGTGTGTGTGTGTGTATGTGTGTGTCACATCAGTGGAGCCAACTTGCTGATTTTTGGTCGCTGGATCTAAGAGGGTCAGGTCTGCTCGGTCCCAATCAATGACTATGGAGCCTAACTGTCTATTCCTTTACTACTTCAAGACACAGCTCACACACACACACACACACACACACACACACACACACACCTTATAGCAGCAGATAAATCGAAGCTCACTGATCAGACACTGAACAAGGAGCGAAGAAATGGAAATGACAGGTCACCTCTGCCAAATCTGTACACCTCAGGGACTGTGTGTGTGTGTGTGTGTGTGTGTGTGTGTGTGTGTGTGTGTGAGAGAGAGAGAGCAGTTGAATGGACACCACTGGCCTCCACACTGAGAGCAGGGGTCTAAAGAGGCTCATGTGCAGAGCAGCGTTATTATTACGGCTGCTGGTGCTGTTCAATTCCCTCCTTGAGTGGGCGGCCGTGGACCAGATTAGATACAACACCTGCCTCTGTGTGCATTTGTGCTTTGTTCATCTGCTCACGGACGAGGCCACTTCACGCACCTCATTTAAATCAGCGGTCACCAATCTGCTGCTTGACAGGGAGATACGGATTGAGCGGTCACCTGTGCTGCAGCTGCAAACCGGAGGGACGGTGTTTTTCTTTGTGTGCGTGTGTGTGTGTGTGTGTCTGTGCACGGCAGCGTGTGTGTGGCCGAGATGGCAGCCGGTTTTGAGAATCCTTTTAATTAATGGACTCATTACCTTGCAATCTTGCCGTGCCCTTTCGTCTGGGTTGTCTCAGCCTCCTGAGGGAAGCTTAGTGATTCTCGTCTGTAGTGAAGTATCACATCCCTGGAAACGAGACCCTGGGCTGACCCTGTGTTTGCCAGCTGGGCCAGCGACATGCAGTGTAAAGGAGGGGTGGCGTGTATTACGAATGAGAACAATTGTAGGGATTTGTCGACCTTTATGGAGAAGAGACCGGGGTTTTAAATTGAAAAAGGTGGGTAAACTGGTATTTGTTTAAGTCAAACAGCCTCATATTGAAAAAAAAAAAGCCTTAGAGAAAACAATTTGATTTACAACTTGCACTCAAACATTAGGTTGAAATAATTACTTTCAGTTTTATGAGCTGCGTAAAGATTAAGTATATAGTAGTCTACAGATGAACCCAAAAATATATAACTCATATGGTGTGAATTACCTTCAGATTAAAAATGAAAGTTTAATATAGAAATTTTGAATGAGGAGATGAGAAAGAGAGGAAAGGAGAGAAGGAGAAGAAAAGGTGGAAGAAACTGAGAAGTATTCAAAATTAGAGTTAGGTGAGGTCGACTCAGTTTAAGATGATCCTAACCTGCATATTTAAATTCCCTCTCTGGTTCACTGCTAAACCTTCATTCTCTACAGCATTGGCCTGAGTGAGATACAGACTTTCACTCGCTCAGGGGGAACATCCAGAAAGTATCTTGACCAGATCCTGAATTCTCTGTCGGGGTGAGAAAGTAAGAAACACACTTTGGCTACTCGTGCCTGCACTTTTATTCTTTTGTTTATTCCTAAGAATGTATGACCGCCGGTGAAGTTGCCATCCCAGTCTACTCTTCATCATGATGGTTCTATCCAAACTGTATTACAGCAGACGCTGCACAAATCCCCCCCCGTTCATCTCGTTCTCCGTTTTACTGGTCCTCATTAACGACAGAGAACATAACACAACAGTCTCCTTTCCTTGGCTGCACCTTGAGAATAGATATCGCTAATCGAATCAGTGACCAAGCGCAGCCTCTGCAGTCGAACACCCACTTAGAACTAGACTCAGGTTTCAGTTGTACAACGACCGGATGGCTCGGAGCAAAGACCTCCAACTCCCGTGACTGCTCCAGTGTTGAAGCAGCTCGTCGGCTGTTCCCCAACAAGGAGTTCACGTTGTTTCCTCTGAATCTGGACAATCATTTCTCTTTATCTAAAATGAATCTGACATATGAATGACAGAGCATTGGATGCATTTGTTGGAAAAAAATTCTACGAAAATAAACTTTTATCAGGAGAAACAAAAATAAAGAAATCGTTAAGGCATACTGACAAGTGTAAATGCAGGGACAACGACAACATGCCCATCCACAAGTAGCTTAGTTGTATTGACCTCTGGCATCTTGCTGCTGAAGAAGTGAAGCCAAAGTGTCTTGATCGCCAACTGGTGGCTGGCTGTCATATACGCCATAAGTCATGTGTCCACCATATAAATGGATGGGACATGGACCAATGTAAAAAGTTAAAGTACACACCAAGTACATTTTAGGTGGGTCTTATCCCACTGATGTACGATCAACTGCTCATTTCTTAAGATAAATTTGGTTTTAATTACTTATTGGATGCTACCGCGGCTCCATCCCCTGATTGCTCCTGCGCAGATAACAAATGTGCAAGATGGCGGCTGTAAATATTTCTATGATGGTTCATAAGTGATAAATTATGCACATGGAGATGTTTTACAGGCTTTAACACCAAATGACTGGGACCACAGGATGATTCATTAGCCCTCAAGTTAGTTGACCACCTCTCTCAGTTTGTTTTGCTCACTCCATCACCCAGGGACATTTAGCTTTCATCACTCTGCTCTTTCTCATCACCTGGTTTCAATCAGAGTATTGTGGCCTCAAGTACCAATCTCTCTTTCCTCCCAACATGAGAGGAAGGGAGCTGCAGTAATTAAGTTGGAGTGATGGATCAGGGTAATACTGTTCTGGGTGTCTTTATTGTAAAATATCTGTAGTAAGCAGGACAGCTTCTGGAACCATAACCCATAATAATGTTTGCATTATGCCTTGTTCACACACATATACTCTATGTGCAGCCCTTGTACTCCCAGATGCTTTCATGCACACACGGGTGTACGATTCAATTAGGAGTTTCACACGCACCCTTACTTTTTCACACCCCAAAAAATTGGCAGACACTATGGCTAAACTGCTGTTTTATTCATCACCTGTCTAATGTTTGAATATTCAAGGTCCTGCCTTGAGTCCAATGAAACAAATTCCAGACCTGCAAAGGTTAAGATCCAAGCCGTCATAAACTGGAATTGTGTTTTAAAGGTATACATTTTATTGACTTGTGTACTATTATACAAAATGTTTCTAAAAATCTTCAAACCCAGAGAAATCCCAATTTGATTCTTGGTAGTGGGAGGTTTTTGTATTATATCTGCTTTACCCATGGCTTTGCACGTCCCTGCTATAACTTCAGCAAATGATATATGACGAAGGAAAAAACACACTGCTTGCCTGTTTTTTTGCATCAGGCAGATTTTCATGAGCAATGGTGGTGAAGACAACAACTCTTATGATCCAAGGCTGCTTCACGACATCCTCATCAAACTAGGTCTATTGTTATTGTTTTGATCGAGAGATCCCTAGTTACGTATTGTACATTTTAATTCCAAATAAATTGATTCATACTTGGGCTTTGAGTTGAATATATTGATTTCACAGTTTGTCCTCTGGTTTATCAAAGCTCTGAGTTGATTTTCTTAAACATGCTTATATTTACCCCCAAATAAGGCAGCCTATAGATCAGACATTTTACATATTCGTAAGTTGAATTTAAGCTATAGCACTCAAATACTTCTCCGCCTGCATTTTGTATCCCTCCCAACCAATGAGTTGGTCCAATTGTGCTTCTGCTTGTTTAGCCCACCCACCCTTCAGCAGCACTGTGAACTGGGTGGCTACAAATCCCACAATCCCGAGCTCTAATAGGGTGATGGATAGTTCCCACCTGTCAGCGTGACATTTGTAATGGTCACATCCTTTGTGAGAAAGTGGGAAGGAAGGAATAAATGGAGGGTGAGAAACGGAGAAAGAGAAATGTTTTCTTTGGTTCCCTGTGTCTTCATCTCCACATAGGCTGTTGGGAGCAACAAGGCAAGGACACAGCATACATGATTCACTTTGAAGAGGGAACAATAGATGCAAATTGCCACCAGTTGTTTGCTTCCTGCGTAAATCTTCCGCTTCTCTTTTTTGTCCCTGTCTGGTTTGGATACAGCTGCATTCCGCTCACATTCCCAAACACAAAACCAACACTCAGCTCAGCTCTACCCTTTATCCCGAAGAGTTTATCATTGCTGTGGAAAAACATTTTGGCAAATTTTTCACAGCAATTTTTTTTTTACAAGTTGCTAACATGGTGTGTTTTAAAGCTAGGCGAGCTGTTCCTAAGGTCGACCACTCTGTCATTCACTGGAAGGGCAGCAGTTAAAGCCCGGACTGGGCAGCGCCTTACTGTAATCTTAGCATTAGAGTGTAAAAAAGGAGAGTGCACACATCAGAAGAAACAAGGCATCGATAATGTTTTTTTTTCTTTAGCACCACCCACTAAACTAAACTACCATACTCCCCTAAACGCACATAAAAAGGCAAAATACCACTTCACTGGCTACAACATATACGCCATGTGCTGTTCTAATAACATATCCCCAAAAGCCTGTGTGCTTTTCCAAAAGTTGACCAACTCTGGCTTTGTTGTGGCACTAGTTCTAACTTTGATTGCTGCATTTTTTTTATTTGTTTGAATTTCAATATAATTTAAATTGGAGGTTATAGTTACGAGGGCAACTTTGTTTGCTTTGTTGCTCCCTGCAGCTGCCAAGGCTCATATGGAGATAAATATTTCAACACCTACGAGAAGCACTAAAGTTTGGTACCAACATTCAGGGTTCTGTGCTGATGGATTCTACAGACTTTGGTGAAACTGTGACTGCTAAGCCCTCAACAACGCTCGTCATCGGCACCCCTCTGCCTCAATAATGTTAAAAAACATTTGTAATGCAACAAACATCTATTGAGTTAATATTTATAGATTTGATTTTATTCCTGTTATAATTCCTCTGTCTTAATTGTTCTATTTTTAGTAAACTAGAAGTAGCAGTAGTAGAGCGCATACCTCCATCAAGGCCCAACAGATCTCCACAAAATTATTTTATCCATAAATTATTCTCTGAGAAATTTATGAAAATATTGAAAAAGATGCCATGTTTTTCACAAACTGGACAAACTAAACACCTTTTGAGTTTTTATAACAACTGAAGGCTGCCACAGGTTCACATGTTTGGAAGGGGAGGGTGAGTTGAGGGGTGTTCAGCTGCAACGTGCAACATCACCACTAGATGTCACTAAATTCTACACACTGAACCTTTAAGGATCCTGCTTCAACTTCATACAAAAATCCACTTCCCATAATGCTCTTGGGGACATAAACAGGAAGTGTGTTTCTGTGAGTTAAAGTGAGGACTCCAACTTGAGCCTGTTGTCAGCCGGTATTTGTTCACATTTTGGCAAAGTGGTACCATGAAACATGTGCTGAATTAACTGTTAGCAGCTCCTGTTAGCACTGCACCCTTGGATGAAAAGACAACTATCTCTGGATTTCACTGATACTGAAGACAACTTGGATTTATGATTATTCTCAAGCGAGTTCTTGAGTTACAAGGAGCACCTCGGAGATGTTGTATCCTCGGAAAGAGTAAGTCAGGCTGAATCTAGAGATGTTAGTCTCCAGCCTTTGTCTTCATATTTGCCTCAATTATGAATCTGATAATGCTGTTTTTTTTTTACATTAATCGTGCCAAATGGACTAAGTGTCTTAATCGCCTCCATTTCGAGCCTGTTAACATGCTGAAGTTGGCGTTAAACTCAAATTACCACTCTGCCTGAGTATGGAGCCCTCAGCTATTTAGCAAAAGTTTGTCATTTCCACTGTGCATTAGTGTCATTTGTTTGAGTGTGACGGTCAGGAGTGCACAATTGTCTTCCCCATTAAATTATAATATACAAGAGGAGGCACGAGAGAGGCCCAGAGCCCCAGAGCCCCAGAGCCCTTGAGCATAGGAGGCCATTGTGGTTCCCAATTCACATCAGTTCGATCCACTGTGTTAACATTGTAATAGATAGATAGATAGATAGATAGATGGATGGATGGATGGATGGATGGATGGATTAAGACAGTGGAGTGCTAGAGCTATAGGGTTATAGGAAGAAGCTGAAAGAAAAGGTTGCATGTCAAACCAGTCTCTATTAATACACCCCTCTCCTTCCACGTGCTCCTCGAGTACAGCTTGACGTGAGAGAATATTAATTTTTCTTTTGCTGCTGACTGGAGCAGCAGTGGGATGGAAAACAGCTACTTTGTCCTTGTGTAGAGGTGTATTTCTGCTTGCGTTGGCCAAAACCTTTGAAAGTCTGTGCATCTCTCTCTCTTTGTGTGTGTGTGTGTGTGTCTGTGTGTGAGAGAGAGAAAGCTGACTGAAGGACGAGATAGCGAGCGAGGAGGAGAGGGAAGACTGAAATGGTAATTGATGACTGTTGGTTTGAACAGCTCTTATAAACACAGCATATATTTAGTAAGAGAAGTAGAGACGTGAGGGTGCAGAGAGAGCGAGTGTGTGAGCTGGGTGAGCTGAGTGGATTCTTGAAATGTTGTGAGAAGTAATGAATACGGTGAGCTTATATATGCTAAGTGGACCGCTATGAAAAAAAAAAGAAGGAGAAGAAGAAAAAAAGACAGTCCAGTGAAATACCGAAACTATGAAATGCACTAGTATGTTGGATACAGGAAACTGGCTTTCAGACATTCTCCGGAGTAAAAACCGTCTGAATGAGCTGATGTGAGAGCAGGAGAACCTCCGCAGAATTCACTACGAGCGAGGATGTGTGTTGATGATGTTTCTAACATGGGACGGATGCAAAACTTTAAAAAAAAAGAAACATTACAAATATCATACATGAAAGACACAGATGAAGATGTCAAGAGAGCCTTTCGTGATAAGCGCCGATGCCTTTGTTGATGTGCTGTAAACAAAAACACGGCATCTTAACAGTGGAATTAAAACGTAACCTCCTGCCTCAGCCAGCTGCACCACCCCTCACCTGAACGCTCCGAAGATTGTTGTTGTGAACGTGAATGTGTGGAGAATCTCCTGTTGCGTTGTTCATATGTAAATGAAAAAAAACGTCAGACAAAGTCTGTACCCGATTGTGCAGACATCCTCCAGAATCTATGTCTGAAAATGGCTTGGATGGGGGAAACAGGTATGATATAATTTGAGGATCCCTCCATCGATCCATTATCAGTATCGCTTCTGAGCATCACAGGGAAGCTGGAGCTGATATTTGGCGAGAGGTGGGGAACACCCCGGACCCGTTGCCAGAGTATTAACATACAGAGACAAACAACCATTCACGCTCTGACAATAGAGATTCTCCAAATAGCCTGAAGCTGTAGTACCCGGAGAAAACCCATGTAGACATGGGAAGTACAAACTCCACACAGAAATCTGAGATTCAAACTGGCAACCTTCCTCGCTGTGACGTGACCCCACTCCACCAACCCTAATGTTTACATGTACGGAAATGCAAATGTTGATTAAGCACATTTACTCATCACAATCTGCCACATTATCAGTGGTGCTAACCATGTAATCACAGTGTTGTAGAGCTGTTGAGCATGACCCAACACACAGTGTATGTGTTTGTGTGTTTTTACGACAGGAGGAGAAAGCCTTGGCTTAGCGTTTTTAGCAGTGTTTGTGTGGATGTAGGATACCATGTCCGAGCACAAAGCAAATAGGATTTTCTAGCATCTTCCTTTTGCTGTTTTTTCCCCCGTGTGTCTATTTGTGTGTGTGTGTGTGAGAGTATAAGTGTGTGTGCGCGTGCATGTTCAGAGAGAGAGTGAGAGAGAGAGAGAGACAGAGAGAGAGAGAGAGAGAGTCCATTCTACATTGTGAGGCTTACTTTCCCACTGTGGTCATCCGGATTGCCAGTTACCACAACCTTGTGAACGACATGCTAGATAAATCCTGTTTGCACGCCCTCACGCACGCACGCACACACACACATACACACACTCACTCACACACACACACACACACACACACACACACAGGAGCACCCTGCGAGCCAAGAGATGTGGGCTAGTGGGTTCAGCCTAACCACAGTGAACTCTAGTTTGTCCAAAACAAATGAACAAGGCCATGCAGGCTTGATCAGACTTCCATATTCCTCAAGTGTATCATCTGTTATCTTTAACCCTTCGGCTAACATCTTTTTTTATTCTGGGCTGCAGAAGTCAGAATAATACCAGACATGACACTTGTGAGAACCTTCCACACAAGCAGAGCAGAGCACCTCTCTACCCCCCAAGACAAGACAACATTAACAATGAATTTACACTTCTACTTGGGTGTAAGTTCACATGCTGCGCTGGAAATCGGCGCCTCTCGGCTCCCGTGGCTTATTTAAAAAGTAGGATTGATTTATTTTGAGATCGAGAGCGGCTCATATCAGAAAAGACAATTAGCAGGCTCTTCTGTTGTTGCAGCAAACAAAGATCCTCGTCGTTTTAATTTAATGAGCTAAGTCTGGCTCAGAACGAGAATCTCTGCTGGAATTTAATAATGGTTTCCACTCCGTCTCGCTCCGAAGGAAAGAAAAAAAAAAAGATAAGTCTCCAGACTGGTGTTGTCACAGTGTTAGGTAGCATTCAATGATATTATGGGAAAACAGGCCCAGACAGAGTCATTAGGACGATGTCCACACATGGCTGGGATATTAGATTCATGACAGTGCTAATACTCAGGCTGCATGGGTAAGATTTCACTTGAATAATGGATGTTTTGTGTTGAAGGGAGCAGATTGTTGAGGTTTGTGGGTTTTTTTTTAAAAACAGATTTCTAGGACACTGAAGTGTTTTGACTGATTCAGTTATTTCAGCAAAGAGTGAGACGCTGACTGTCCTCCCTCGAACAACAACAAAGAATTTAGATAGAAAGGCGCGATGCCTCTAACGCTGAGCAGACAGCTCTGTTCTCACCAATCTCACAGACTGACACACACACACACACACACGGAGACACAGAAACAATAGGCGTCTTTACACTCCATTCCGATATCCCTGTTCAGTATGTCCTCATTTGCACAGAACCAAAATGTTAATGGTAATCATACCATTGTTCGCTCTGCTCTCATGGAAAGCCATTCACACAAACACATGTTGAGACTTAAAGAGTGGATTACAAACAGACTTCTGTGTGCGCTCCTGGCCGGTCTGCACAAGAAAAGCAGCCAGTTAGCATTTAAACTGAGAGCTATATAGTATTGTGGCTCAAATGAAGCATTAGATTAGGGTTAAGCGCTTGAATGGGGGGACTGGTCCACTCGCTCTAGCCCCGGGGCTGCATATACGGGGGCCGCTGCTAAGGCATTAGCATAATTGCTGGACACCGGGGCACAGCAGAAGGTACTGAGAAACCTCCCCCCCCCCCATCCCCATTCCAGCTCACCTAATTCACTCTGATTGAGCTGGGAGGACTGGTGCTGAACTCCATGAATGACCCTGGGATGGAGGAGAATAGAATGGATGGGTCTCTTGGTTAGGCAGTTAGAGAGGAGACAGAACTGCAAGGATGAAGAACAGCAGCGCTGGTTAGACTGGGGGCAGTGAGAGAACACTGGTATTATTAAGCGCTCGAAAATAATACAAATTGTGATTAATTCTTATCAATAAAAATGTGTCAATAAAAGGCAAATAAATGGGCAAGTTGGCGAGAACAAGCATGGCTGCTACTCATAATCATCCTAATAAAGAAGCTTTACAACGAGTCTGACCCCCCTCCAACTATCACAATGCCTGATGGACAGAGAGAAAAAGAGAGAGCTATTTCAACTTACTTATGTGGCTGAGCACAATAGTTCGAAGCAGCTTTTCTCTCTCCCTCCCTCCCTCCCTCCCTCCCTCCATTCTCCTCCTCTCCTCCTGGGATGGGTCCTATTTTGAATTTAATGAAAAAAGTAGATAACGCTACATTACATTGGACACAAATGGGACCCCAGAGAGTCCCAAACCAATTCTTTGTTGGACAATGGTTTAAAACAAAACCAGAGATGTGCACAGTTTTGATGAAATGTGGGCAGGTGGCAGAATAAAAGTGTGTCTGAGAGAGAGAGAGAGAGAGAGAGGGCTGGTACTGGAAATACAAGGAGCATAAAAGCTTGACAGTGACAGTGTTTTTTGATTGGGTTATACTTGGTTAGCACGGAAAAAATCATCCGCAGAATAGATTTAAAATATTGAGACAAGGTGATCAACCCTGATGTGGAGGGTTTTTCTGTGTCCTCCTGTCTTGTGTAATAAATATGATTCACAACAAGTTTGCTCCAATTGGCTCTTGTGACCAGGTCTTCTCCTGCTTTGGTGATGAACAAACGGGAGGTTAGCTGTGAAGTGGGATTGGTTTAACACCATTCCATGGAGCCCTGTTTTTGCACAGCGGCAGCCTCAATGGGCACCAGACCCGGGGCCAGTGCCCTCTACACAGCTCCTGTGAGGGTTCCCTGAACCCGGACAAGCGTTTCCCCTCCCATCAAGCACTATTGGTCCCCTCCCCTCGCCTTGGATTCCTATTAAGCCTGTTTACCATGCCACCAGGCCTATTCAAAGCCCAGTCGGCAGGTCTTCCAGAGCCTTACAGAGCCACTGAACTCTCCCTAACCTACTAATCAGACCTCTCCTCCCTTTCAGCCCTCCAACATAAAGCCCCATCTTGACCACCATTTTGTAGGTCAGCCAGTGTGGGCTTTGTGCAGCCCTATAGCACCACCAGAGAAAGATCCTCCTCCTATTGATGCATCTTGAGCAGCTCCCCGAGCCACCCAGACACCTCCTCCTGCAGATGGAGGCATCCAAAGACATCCAGTTTATTAAGCTGTCACCGCGCATCTAAATCTGTTCCCTATTGCACTGGTGCAGGCCTTTCCAGAGAGAGAGAGAGAGAGAGAGAGAGAGAGAGAGAGAGAGAGAGAGAGAGAGCCTTTGTGTGCCACCAAGGTATTCAAAGAGCTATAAAAAAAAATCACACACACTAAAACTAATGCACACACCGGTGAAATGAGATGCAAATCCAGCGATTCACTTGGCAGGATGGGTGTACTTTTTTGTGAGTGTTTATATGTGTGCATCTTGTGTGCGTGCAGGTGGCAATTGTTGTTATTGTGTGTGTGTGTGTGTGTGTGTGTGTGTGTGTGTGTGTGTGTGTGTGTGTGTGTGTGTGTTGGTGCCTAATTCTTGTAGCATGGTCTCAATCTTCCCTGGCATAGCAGGGCCTGTACAGTTGAGCAGCCGTAACACAGTTGTTGGTAGGGGGGCATTGTGCAACAGTGGCAGGGAGAGAAATTACTTAAGGAGCCAGGACAAAGCCTTTGGTTAAACCAGGCTACAGTAAGGGGAGAGGAGCACAGAAACACCCGCAATGTAGGAGATGAGCAACACAGGGCTGCCGAAAAGGGGAGAGAGATAGAGAAAGAGAGGCAAAGCAAGGTTAAAGGCTGAACTGCATCCTGGTTAAAGACTTCCAGCTCCCCCCCCCTCTCCTTTAAACAATCAACACCCACAGATTGGATTTGCATGGCTAATGGGAGTTTAGGCCAGTTGTTCGTTGTGAGGGGGATGACCCATGGATTCCAGAACCTCAGCCCCAGCTACCCAGCCACAAGTATGTCACAGCATTTTAATCCCTGCTCGAGCAAATATTTTTGACATTATTGGCAGGGGAGGCTCTTGTCTGCTGGTTTTCATCTGCTGGGTACATGCATTGCTTCCTGTGCATCTCTTGTGCACGTGCCGGCCATTTGAATCGACGTCTCCACTGCCAACGCCAACTACTGCATAGATGACTGCAGACACATTTAATGGCTAATACACATAGTTTGTAATTAGTGTCAAAACGTTTATTTGATATGATGAAAACCTTCAGGGTTATAACTGTAACATTATTTTTTAGGTGGTAGAATAGCTAATTGGTGAGTAATTGCATGATTGGCTGGATTGATGGAGCCTTGAGAAAACACGTTCCAACTAGTGGGTAAAAAGATAATTTTTCTTTTGAGAAAACTTTAAAACGTGTGAAATTATGAGCTGCTTCTCTTTCTGTGTGAATGGTAGTGGGATACTCTTTCTCCATTCTGCTCTCCCTCTCTCCCTGTATTTGGCTAAGGAGTGGAAATTGAGGGCTCAAGTGGTAAATGCTGGTCTTAGGAAGGGAAATGACCACTGAGGCGTTCAATAACGCACTCTGTTGTTAATGACCACTACCCAGGCTCAGACATCAACATAGTCTGACACACATATGCACAAACCTACACTTGAGGAAAAGAAACAGGAAAGGAGGAAATGAGCAAGTGATCCACTCCACCTTCTACTGTAAATTCCCACAAAGATGTAAAGGCTTTTCCAAACTTCTCTGTGGACTGGATTTAGGCTCGTGTAATGCTTGAGCAGGTTGTTTAGGACAAACCTTTTCTGTGTGTGTGTGTGTGTGTGTGTGTGTGTGCGTGTGCGTGTGCGTGTGTGCGTGCGTGGAGGGGAAGCCCCCTACCTTGGTGAGCAATAAGAAAAACATTTAACTCTTGTGTGTTTTAATATCATTAATGGACGTGTTTGTGCAAGCGTTGAAATATGACCCAATTAACAAGTGCTGCAGTTTTGTTTTTATTTCTCCTTGAATTAATCTTATGGAAATCGGAGCTGAGAGCAAGCTAGATATTTCCCATGGCGTGGTTCTGTGAAATGGGTTACACATGTACACCCTCAGCCCAACGCTGCCCTCTCACGTCGGCGATCCCTTTCCTCCGTCGGCTCCCACTCTTTTCTCATGTGGCCGCGTGCTCGGTGCATGGGGTATCCACCGTCGCTGGTCACGGGCTAAACAAACAGTATTGCCTTTCTCCCCTGAATGCGTCTATTTGGTCTGGTAATAATTTTAGGTGAAAGGACTGAGGGAAGCCTGTATGAGTGTTACAGGTGGTATTATAACACGAAAACAGGTATAATTGCACTGTGCTTATAGTGCTGGTTAAGTAAACCTACAGTGGGGATCAGGTTGCGCTGCGCTGCCCTCCCCTGTGCATCGCTTAGTGTGTACATGCTGTTTCAGCTGAGATATAGGAGACTGTATAAATGGCTCATAATTATCCGAAAAGGAATTTGTCATACTTCTGTTTGATACAATTGGTTTGTGGCTGTGGACAGTGATTAGCTGCAGGAATTTGCAGCTATATGTTTTAACAGAAATAAGGTAAGATAATAAGTGCAACACTGCTACAATACTTAAAATTAAAGCTGTAAATCTGCCCCTTTAGGAGCATATAGAAGAGAAGATCTGAGTTTTCCCCATAGTTTAAGTCAGTAAATGCATATGGTAAGCACACAGCATTCAGAGAAACAATAACTGTAATGGCCAATTGTTTGCCATTTTGAAAGATCTATTGCTTCAATGAATCACAGCAGTAGATGGTTAATGTATTAGAAGTGCAAAAGAAATAGGCAAACAGCCCTGAGCTGCAAATACCAGACACATTAAAGCCTGGAGCACTTCCAGGGAAATCTTTCAATTACACAGAGTGAATACCACTCTGGTTCGACGACAAGATGGATAACTTGGAGAATGGGCTGTCAAAGAAGTAAACTGTGCTGTGGATTTAATTAGAATAACACATCTGGGAGCTTATGGTTGCTCGAAGGGAAGCAGCATCGAAACAGACAGGTGGACAGGAAGTCAATGCTTTGACCAGAGGGATGAGCTGGTTTTTATCAAAGCTGTGAGACGGAGAGACAAGGAGAAAGGTGGATTTAGTCAAAGTGGTCAAACAGCCAGAGTCAGGGTTGCCACTTGAATTGAAGGCCCTCTATCCAAAACCAGTGCATCACATCCAAAGTTTCAAATGCACTGGCAATAGTGACATTTCTATCTTAAGCTTTGTCCACATGGTTGCAAGACTCAACCAAAGTTAATAGATCGCTGATGTTGACTGTCAGGTCTGGAACGAACAGTGTTCAGCAACATTGGTTTTGTTGTTCGCTTTGTTACTTGAACGTAGACATTTGGCATCTTTTTCAATTTGCTGACATACTCGTTTTTCTTGAGCAGTCTCAGAGTCCTGGGCGAGCTGCCACTGTCCAGACCAAGGATACGTTTCACCAGTTTGGAAGGTGCTGCTCATTTACCCCTCTACTATAGACTTGGTTGGACAATAACGGCAGATTTTTCATTGTTTGGTCCTCATCTTCGGGCTGTCAAGTTTAGTCCAAACAAAGATACAAGGTTTCTCGGATCACAATCCTGACCAGTGGACCCCAAAATTTAGTCGGATCAAGTGAACCCTGGTACTGCACCTGAATATGGGGATGCTGGTGGCACAGTGGCAACAAAATGAACGTTATGAACCGGTTCATTCAATTTCTTATTTCAAACAGAAAGACTAAAACATGTCAAATTGAAACCACACCGACGTCAGACACACGCACATCTACAAACCAATACATACTGTACGTCTTGAATACACTCTCTAAATTACAATGTGAAACCAAAACTAACCAGATCAAATGTAAACAATGTGACAAAGACATGAGCCATAGTTAGAACCGAACAGTAGCACCCTGGGAATTCTCCTAAACCTCTGCACCTCTATGACGTCATTTTTGTTTGGTTTAAGTCGAGACCTGTCAGCTGTTGCTTAATCTTAATATTTTAACCCCTTTTCATTTTCAACACAATGTGTGTAATACTTGAATAATAGACCCACTGTCTAGGTAGAGGAAAAGATATTCAAACCCGGTCTGTGGACTCATTTTGGACATTAGTAAAGTTTCTCTCTCTCTCTGTGTGTGTGTGTGTGTGTGTGTGTGTGTGTGTGTGTGTGTGTGTGTGTGTGTGTGTGTGTGTGTGTGTGTGTGTGTGTGTGTGTGTGTGTGTGTGTGTGTGTGTGTGTGTGTGTGTGTGTGTGTGTGTGTGTGTGTGTGTGTGTGAGAGAGCCGACTAAACCTGTGAGCACTAAGCTTGGTCAGCTTTGTCCGCATCCATGATTCGTGTCAAACCTTCCAGTTGTGCGTGCACATTGCCTAAAGAATGACATTATGCAAATCCATTCAAATAGTTGACGGTCAACCTAAAGCGCATGTAGGTGTGTTTCATATGCTTCAGTTCAACCAGACAAAGAGAGTGGCTGAATGTGTAGGTGTGCGAGAGTGATGAGGGAACAGCGTGAGACAAGCAGCACTGCATGGGTTCTCGTGCCTTCGCTCAGATCTCTGCGAGGCTGGCATTCTTCTGAAACAACACTGCCAAATGTCAAGTGTATTAAATAACCACATCCTTCAATTTCTTGGTAGATCTTTCCAACTGTGATTGTCTGCGCTGGCCTCTCAGTCAGTCTGCTGGTGTCCCTGCCAGGGCCTACAGCATCCACTCCATGAAAGACTTGTCTGTCAGTGCACTCTGAGGCACTTTCTGCCAGACATGTGGTTCTTATTTTGCAGCCAGAGGAGCAGATTAACATAAAAGAGGGTGTGTAACAGTTCGAGCATTCAAAACCCGGCCTGGGGCGAGAGAGGAGGAGAGGCCGCCGCTGGATTACCTCATTGAGGATCCTTTAGAATGCTGTTTACCTTGCAACGTGTGCATCTCAATGAGGTATTGCAGTGACAGCGAGCAGAACAGGGTCAGTGGTATTACCGAACAATCCTCTTTGACAGATAACTTTACTCTGGAGACTTTCCACAACACAGAAACTGTATATGTCTGGGAATCAAAGAATAACTCATCATACCTTCTGGCAATTCTAAAACTCTCGGTATATTTCAAGACAATCATCTTTTATATGTGTGTGTATGTGTGTATCTTTGTGTCTTAACAGAAAGACAGATCTTAGAGACAGTAGTTGACAAAACAATGTAATCCCCAAGGTCTGTTTAGTAGCAGTTCGGATTTGCATTTGTTAAACTGACTTTGGGTTCTCTTATAAAGTGCGTTGTCTAAAGCGTGTGGTGAAAGTGCATTTAGGTTGGGTTCAAATCCACTTGTTGCTTGTGTATTGGCGGAAAAAGACTTTGCTGCAAGGTGCACTGTCCAGGTGTGTCTGCACTTTGGTGGATTGCTCTTATAATGGTGCATTTACCTACTAGTATGAGTGAAGGTTTCTTTGTAGACAAAACTGTTTTACTTTGTGCACAAGCACAACATTTGGGTGTGTAACAAGTGTGGTACTCTTGTAATTCAGGGGCAAAGGAGGACGTTGTGTGAAGTTGTAGTTGAGCCTCGGTCCAGACAGTGAAGGTCGGACAACCAAACATGGGACCTTTAACACTTCTTGGTCTGACACACTTCTCTTTTCATTTCAACAGGTTTGAAATGTCACTCTTCACTGACTGGTTGGTGAACCAAAGCAAAATACCCCCCCTCCCATAAGAAATTAGCTAACATGAACGTAATGTTTCTGACTGAATGAGTGAAGTAAAAAAAATCCACAACATCTCAGGCTAATTTGAAGTACAACCCAGCAGTCATAGAGACTGTACTGGGACAAACGTGAAATCATTAAGCACATTCACAGGTGAGAGCCATTTTCCAGCTATTTCCCTCTGTTTGCCCCGCTGACCTGTGCGAGGAGCTACTGGCCAGCGAGGTCCATGTTCGTGTCTACACATATCTAATGTATGTCTGTGGAGGTGATTTAAAACAAAGCAGACACAGTTAACACAGTGTAGGCTGAGGGGGGAAAAAACACCGATTTCTGACCATTACAGGGTGTTGAAACATGGATGGGGTCTTTCTTTCACTCATGCTTGTGAGGAAAATGCAGGTTTAGGACTTCCTTTCCTCCACATTCTTTAATACGTTCAATAATTAAACACTTTAGATTCAATTATATAAAGGCCTCAAGTTGATGGTAAAAGGCTGATGTCTGATTTGTAATGAAAGGCTGACATCCCAGTGATTAGACTTACTAAAGCCATTATCGGACATGAGCTACAGAAAATATCTGGAAAATTGGGTCTGGATATTTTCCGCAGTTTGCATTTCACATATGAAGAACCCAGCAGATCACAGATTACAGACACAAGCAGTGAATAAAGTCAGTTTCTGTGATTTCTCTGTGTGCACACAGCACTGCAGTCTCTATGCAAATTAGGAACTTACAAAGACACGGCATTCATTTTTATAACAACACAGATGCGAACAATTCTGCAGTTCAAGAACGTGTCAGGAAACTGACGTAGAGTTTTCTATGGAAACTTCTTAACAGCAAATTTAAGAAAATATTGGTGAATGAGGTCCATTTCCTTTTCATATTTAGTATCTCTGTTGGTGTATTTTACATTTTATATAGAAACATCATCAACATGCCCATTTAAGAGTGGTGAATTTTCCGGATATTTTCCTGTTGTTTTCTCACACAGCCTCACTCAGGCATTTTCCGGCTATTTTATATAACAGGACTTTTATAGGGGGCTTAATGTCGAAGCAATTGACTTGTTCTCACATACAGCCCCTCTGGGAAATTTCAGAAATATTTCTGCAGTTCAGTGCATGTCTAAAACCAGCTGAATATTGGCTTAATAATATATAACACTAAAATTAATTTGATTTAAATACCCCCTCTCTCTGCTGCACACCTTCATGGAGTTTCTCCTTAACACCACTGACCTCTTGCAGGCTCAAGGGGGAAAAGGCCAGATACGAAGGAGCCCTTTGTTGGAGCAAAATGAACATAGTTTTGTGCAGTTTGATTAAATCATAATCCGGCAGGTAATAAATCTCCACCTTCGCTGTTTCATTACTCCGTGCAGTCATGTTATCAAGCCCTAAATATAGCCTCATTATATATTCCATTTCTACCAGCCATATTCAACAAAAAAAAAAGAAATGGTTCCTCCTAACGTCAGGTGTATATTTCATATCACTGATCACACAAGGTCCGGGGACCCTCTCCTTTCCTCTTCTCCCCTCTCACTTCATCTCCTTGAGTTATAGCCTCCACTCACATCTACCAACTCCAGATAAAAGGGCTCTTTGCCACTGGAATTGGAAATAGATGACAGGACCAAGATGAAGCACTTGGATGAAAGGTTCAATTATTTTGATGATTGGTCTCAGGAAATGTCTGACAATGACTCTCATTTAGTCCCAGTGGTGCTCTGTGGACACTTACTTATTGCGAGCCGAAATGTCATCCTCATACTCCCGGCACAAAATAAGCAAAGCCACCCTGAGGCATGTGGGCGGCTTTTCATGAATTCCCCATTGATTTGTCGAGATTTGATTTGCTCATTTGAATTTTTTTACCGTTAATCCATCTTCATGTGACCCGTGTTTAGCTCAACCAAATACATCCAATTACACAAGGTAAATCTGTAATTAGGACTGTGCATAATGAACTTGACCCCCCAGAGGTGGGACAGATGATGTCCTCATCAGAGTCAATGAGCTAATCTATCTCGACAGAGGAGTCAAAGGTCACAGATGAAGCTTAGATAAGAGACGGGCCTAATGCATAACAATAGGGGGATTAAGTGGAAGCCAGTTCCTGACAGGGAGGCGACGTAGACAATGATGTCCAACTGATAGGCCTTTGTTCTGCAAATTGGACAAAAGTCTTATTTTGGAGTTTATGTCACAATATTTTCTCATAGCCAAAGGTCCACTTTTACTGTTGCGAGCTTCCAACTCTGAACTGACTTCAGTTAAATACAATGTAGGTGTAGGTACAGAGGAATTAAGGTTCTCAACATAACGTTTGGCCCTTGAAGGTAAATCTATGTGTGTATCAGTCCAGACATTACTTTTAATAACGGTAACATGAATTGAAATAATATCCAAGTCACTCTGTGTTTTGGGTGTCGGGCCCCGAACATCATCAAAAACAGTTCGCTCCAGACTAAAGACGGCAGCAGGTTTATTTTGTTTTCTCTCCACTTCATTGTCACATATTTCATTTACAACTACATTAACTTGTTTAATTGTGTTTGGGGGGTTATTTAACTGAGGCAGAGGTAATTAAATAGAAGTATTATCTGTTTCCCAGTTACAGCCCACATTCATCATTAGACTTAATAAAAATGTAAACGTCACAATGAATTCAGAAACAATTGGGTATATTAAAGTGACTCGGTGTATGTGCTTGTACATTAGTGTACATGCATGTGTATGAATTGTACAGGACTGTGTGTGTTTTCACATATTGGTGTTGAATGGCCAGGTGTGCACAGTATATATAACGTCAACTATGGTTAACCTGAACCTTCACATATGTATAAAATATGCCTATTTATTTTAGAGTTAGTCGTAGTGTGCATTTGTGTGTGTGGCTCTATCGCTCCTGGAGATCCTCCCTGGGGGTTTCCCCTGCTAACCTTAACAAAGGTCATTGTGGGGGAGGACAGACACACACCCTGCTTTGACCCCTGGGGTCAGAGGAGGTCTGTATGATGGAGATAGCCAGAAAGGGTCAGATAATAGAATGACAATAAATGTTCTGTGTGTTATGTGTCTCTGCTGCATACATGCATGAGTCTCCCCATTCAACGTGTTTGCACACTCAGAGCATACATGCAGGCATTTTGTGCATGCATGCGTGTGCTGGTGTGTTTGTGCAGTCTGTTGGCCTGTGTGTGCAGCGCGGGTAATGGTCAGTCCAGCATTAGAAGCCGAGCAGTTTGCCTGCGGCTCGGTGCGTCTGCAGCAGATAGCTGTGTTTGCATCTCCTGTCTCCACACGTCCAATAGTAAATCCTTGTGTCCACAGACCAAATATTACTTTCTATTTACTCTGTGGATTATATACTACAGATAATTGGAGATAACAGTGTTGCTTAGAGCGCCTGTCAGTGTAGCTTCCACCTGGCCGTTATTCCATTATCTATTCCATTTCAAATGTCAACATTTGTTTTTTGGCGTTAAACAAAAACACCTCGTGAAAAAGCCTTTGCAGATTTGAAAATGACCAACAGAATTGTCAACAGATTATTTTTAAGTATTTATTTTCAATTTTGGGGGGGGGAGTGTTTGTGCTTGAGTCCGTAAATGTGATGCAAATTTAGAAAAAAGGAAACTGTTTTACTTGTGCAATACAGATTTCTCTTTGGTTTGACCTGATACAGACATCGGATATGATGCATAATTTATGATAAATGTATGTGCATAGTGTCTATAGTGGCAGACAGTGAAGACAGACACACACACAGAGAGACACACAAACACACACACAAGGCAAAGTAGAAGACTTGAAATAACAGAGAAAGAAGAAAGTGGAAAAAAAGCAGTTTGAAAGGAAGGACTCTGAATTCGAACTGAAAGGGGGTAATTATGGTAAGTGGAGAGAAGAGAGGGAGGAAATGAAAAGCAGTTGTAGTAAAATAAAGCTAATTTAATTTGATTAAGTTTCTGTTTTCTAAAAACAACAAAAAGACAAACCTCTGACATCACGTTTGAAGGACTGTATGTTTTTTTGTGGATTACAGAACATAATCCCCTTTTATTTTTTAAGCTTTGTTGAGCTTCTCGCTGTCATTCTCAGTCAGTGCTATCGTCCAATTAAATTATTTTTGATATTCTAAAGGAAAAAAGACTCTATATTGAATGTATGTTTGATTTTGTATCAAATTTCCCATTTGGCCATGCGAAAGAAAGAAATCTCACTCGTCACAAACTATATTTTTTTCTTCCTCTTTTGTTCTCATTTTGGAAAGAGCCCAACCCTGTGCGCGGGTTTGAATCCAGCATATTTTAGCTTCATTTTTGTATAAGGGGAGGAAGTGGAGACATGTCGTCCATCTTTATAAACATGATGATATAATATGAGTCGTCTTTTTCCCCCCTTGCAATATATTTTTTCTTTCCTAGTACGGAGTCTTTTTTTGATTAAATATCCACTGTTTTGTTCTGTGTTTTTTTCATTTTCGCTTTTCCTCCCTCTCTTCTCAAATAATGTATAATTTCAGACCAGCGTTGAGTGATGCTAAAGTGACTATTGAGTGGCATGTACCATGTTGATGAAACTTTTCATCATTATTGCAAACATCAATTTCTCTTCTCCTCGCGGCCTGGTTCCTCTTTGTGTTCACCAGGTTTGATGTCGAGCCAGAGAGTCCAAAATTACCCCTTTTGTCTGTGAAACGGATGATGTATCACTTTTAGGGACCATTATTCAAAACAAGAACGATTTAGTCATGCTCTGCGAGTGCCTTGTCGCTCCAGCTGCACTGAATAATGTTTAGTTTTGCCTTTTTGAGCAAGATAAAAAGTGCCCCTCTGATATGTGCATGGATCTGTTGAATTTATGACTAAATCCAATAGACTTCAACAGTATCTATCTGCTGTAAAACATCTTTGAGTAGCTTAACTTTAATAAAGATTTTGTGTGTCAGTGTTTCAACGACAGATACACATGTCGGCACAAAGGCCGGACTAATGTCGCTCTAATTGCAGCACTGGAGCCCTGAATCATCTCTTAGACTGTTTTTCAGAACATTTAATCGTGTAGACAGGCAGAGTGAACTAATTATCTGCACGCTGTTTTCCCAGCCAAAGCTGGTAATTTAGCAGCAATTGACCTCCTGCCGTTTGCCGGCAAATGAAAACATGTCGGCAGGCCCGCTAACGAGGGGCCGGAGGACCCCAGGGTTCACGCGGGCCCTGCTCCGCACAGTGGACACAGAACCTCTCACTTCAGCTCCAATTTACCTCTTCGCCACCTCCAGGGGAGACATCATCGTCCTCGCACTGTGTAATGACTTAAGCTGGCTGCACAGCAGAGGAAAGGTCTGTTCGAGGAGCAACTCAATACCGTGATTGTCTGGAAAACAGGATGTGCTCCTTTTTCAGTTGGTTCTCCGATGGCACAGGGGCCTTGACGCCTCCAGCTGAACTGTGCCTTTAAGACTCCAGACTACTATTCATTATACAGTGTTTCATGTAATGTTTTTTCCTGGTTGGGATTTAAAATTTATATAAATGTTGATTCATTTAAATTCTTTTTTACCCTTGGCAGCCTGAGAAAGCCTGTGACACCATTAACAACTTCAGGGGACACACCCATCCAGTGGAACCCAGACTGACTGGATTATTCTTATAGGTCAGCAAGTAGAACATGGCATTGTTCAGGCCTTCGCTTCAAAAAGTTTGACTTTGCTGCATGTGACCACAAACACCACACCTCATCGTATAGTATGATAATTAGCCCGTTCAAAATTAAACACCTCAATCAGAGCTTTTTTTCTATGACATTATATTTTTACAACATATCACATTTACTGCGTGTTTGCCCACAGGACACTTTAATGGTTTATTGGAGATTCCAGATCCTAGTGGGTGTAATTTTTGGCTTGTATCCTGTTGCAACAACTGCAGATGTAATAATGCAGAAAACACAGCAACTAGCAGCGATTAATACTTGACAAAAGTTCGTCCATCGTGGGGGTTTTTCCACTACAGGTTCTTAATTGGGTCCGGGAAAGGGCGACTGTGGCTCAGGAGGTAGAGCAGGTTCTCCTTCAAACTTTATACTCACCCCACATACTTCCATGCATCCCTTGTGTTTGCATGGTTGTTAAGCAATAAATCGACTAGAGGGCAGCACAGAGTCGAGAGTCTGACTAGAACAAAGATGGCGAAAGAGGTGGAAGTTGTGAAGATGCACTTCTTTAGAAATTGGTTGTCTTACAAACATCATGTAGTTGCCTTTAGTTTTTTAACAACTCACGGTCTCTCCTCAAAAAGTTCTGCCATTTTATGAACTTTCTTCCTCGTGTGTCGTCTCACTTGAACTACTAGCTACACTGCCCCCCCACAACTTTCGGTGGTACGACTCCATTTTGTCTGTAACCATAAGCTTTATGTAGTATGGACAGAAGCCTCCATCCATTCCCCTATACTTATCGATAAGACTAGAAAAGCACAATATTAATACAGTCCATTTACTATAAGTCAAGCTAGTTTAGTTTATTCTGCATGTGAATAGCACACACCAAGGCAGCCCCTGTATTACATAGAGACAGTAAACACGTGAGGTGATTAGTCCCATCTTTCAGAGGAGCACTGACACCACGTTTTCTCAATCTTGTCAACACATTGTCACTTTTTAAATGATGAAAGGTCAATTAACATGTTGTAACACACAAACAACACGTTTAGGTTGTAATTCCTTTCCACTTTCTGATGTCTCAGGCAAAGTACCTGTGCTCCCAGTGATCATGATGCAAAGCCCAACAGGAGGGAAGCTGCAGGATCCGTTCACGGCACTAAACAGTTTAAAATACAGAATAAATAAGTCTTAACACAGCTTCTACAGTACAGCACAGCTACAGTAGCTGCAGCAGTGATACAGTAGCAACAGCTAAAGGGATCTTGCTCATTTTCTTTTGTGACCTGATCGTTTATATTCATAATAAACGTTGTTTAAGTGAGCTTTTAGTGTGCATACTGCATTAGGCCTCATCATTGTATGTTATTACACAATGTAATATGCAAACCATTAATCAGTCCACTGAAGTTAATTCGATACCCTGGCAGTGGCTCAGCCAGGTGAGTCGGTCCGTGGTCCACCGCTGACAAGAGAGAGATGTGGTTGTCTTCCTAAATCCTGCTTTTTTTTCATGTCTTCTCTTGGGACATTTTGTTGTTATTTTAAAAGATTAAAATTAACAGATTTTGAATGTGTATAATATATATGTGTGTGTGTGTGAGAGGGAGAGAGAGAGAGGGAGAGGGGGAGAGGGAGAGAGAGAGAGAGAGAGAGGGAGAGAGAGAGAGAGAGAGAGAGAGAGAGAGAGAGAGAGAGCAACACATACACACACAGGAATTTAATTTAATTTCCTTTGTGCGGTTGCTAAAGTAAACATTGTTGCTTTATGAAGAGTGAGTAGCTGCACCACCATGATGTGCTAATGTGTGTGTGTGTGTGTGTGTGTGTGTGTGTGTGTGAGAGTCACTTCACCGCAGTTAATGGTACAGTTACTGTGACTATATTTTATTAGCTGCAGTTTGTGTTGCCAGTAACTGGCTGAGACAGAGGGCATCTGTCGTCAACATGCTTGGAGCTCGCTAACAATTAAAAAGGCGTCATCGAGAATAACCTTCAGATTTCAGAAAGTCATTCATAATGCTGCCAGTCACTGCTCCTGCTTTAATCGTGTCTTACAACAAACCCAAACCTGCTGATACGGTTTAAAATTAATTAGCACCAGGTAATAATTAAGTGTTGCTAGAATAATAGTGCATATGGGTTTATCCTATTTTCCTGGAAGTCCTAGTTAAACTGCGGTCGAGCTGGAGACGTTAGTTCTGACTTCAAAGTCTTACACCTTAATTTATAGGAGCAGGGTTCAGACAGTAGTGAAATAAAGTCCTGATAAAGTGAAAAACTTGATCAAAAAAACTTTTGACAAATAAAGAGTTGTCTGTTCTTCATCTTTCAGCCGACAGAGTAATTGTCCTTTTCTAAATCCTATTACCTGACCTGGTGCAATGAAAACCAACTTCAGGCCTGATCAGGCTGCTGACCTGTCCTCTCACAGTTTTACCGCAGGTGAATGAAGATTCGTAACATTCTTACTGCTGCATATTTTCTACTCGTGAACAGTATAATACATTATTCATATACTCTATGGTTCATTCAGTTTGTTATGCAGTATCTTCAGTTACTTTGAATGTGCAATTATAATTTTTTCGGCCACTTGGGGGCAACTGAGAAAAGCTGTCAACACAACATTTACATATTACCACCATTTAAAATTGATATAGATATTGAACTTGTGCTCACAGGAAAGCTAACATGCACCTCATGTACAGAGGCTTGAGTCCCACCTGCAGCGGTCGCAGGTTCGGTTTCTGACCCGGCCCTTTGCTGCATGTCTCCCCTGCTCTCTCTCCCCCTTTCATACTTCAAAAAACTCTTTCCTATCAATAAAAGTCCTAAAGTGACCAAAAATATATTTAAATAAAAAAGAAAACTGCTTATATTACACATCCAGCAGCAACATTAGCTTTCGTTCATTTATGTTTCCACGAAGTTGAACCCAAGTGGCTCCTTAGCGGCTAAATAGTTGCCAACACATAGTCTCTAACTCGTCTGCTGTTTGGTGCTGAGCAGAGACTGTACAGTGGGATTATAGATTTTTTTTTTTTCTTACTGAAAGTCGACACTGAGAAAACTGAGAATGAACTCAAACAATTGTTTAGTGAGTTGTGAGCCGGACAGGTAAAAAGTTTGAGAGAGCTCCGAGTCACCAATAAGCTCCACAAAGCCGAGGGGAGCTGCAGTTTTCAGTGTTAATTCTCTCCAGGCTAATCCCTGCATTTGAGGTTTCATTTGATACTCTGTTATTATAAGTATTGATTACAACCACTTTAAAGAAGACTTTTGAGATAGACCTTACAGTGAATTACACTTTGCAGTTTGACAGAAAACCCTCTTAAAGAAGCTTTAACTCCCCTGACAGAGCTTCGACTCCACCACTCCGCCATAATCCTTTAATTACTTCCTCTGTATTGCAACGGTACAGTACCAAATTTTATGTTACGGCCATTTATTCAATTTATTTTTGGCCGGCGAGAGAATTGCACACACATGATACTTTAAAGATGATATTATCTCTGAAAACATCCACATTATTTCAGTTTGGACATGCTCGGTGAGCTTGGCGCTGTGCGGACAAGATGAAGCTCAGTCTGGATGCTTCTGTACGAGCTCCGGCCAAAACACCATCTGAATGTTTCCAGCGCTGAATGTTTTTCAATATCAGTAAAACATTGTTCTGTCTGCTTCCCACGAAAGACATTGTTCGTCAGAGACTGTTCGGGGTAAACACTTGCACACTGGAGTGAGACTAACAGAGAAGCAGCTTGTGTACAGTATGGCAGCACGCTGTAGTAATCAGAGGATGTAGCTGCATCCCTGTCAACCTGCGGACATGTTCCTTATGCTTGCCCAGCCTCCGTTGCATTGAGCTGCTGTTCCTGATTAGTTTTGATTGGTTTCATTTGTTCCCCTGTGTTTAGACATCAATCATTTCCTTCCTTTACTGCGTCTCTGCTGTCTCCCAGCTGCCTGTATTCTCTCTGCCTGTGTGTGTGTTTGTGTGTGTGTGTGTGTGTAAGCCTTGCAGGTGGTACTCTTTAAATCTATAGGTGATGAGAGGGAAACAAACAGAATGTAAATGGCCATGAGGTGTGAAGGGGGTGTCTTTGTGATGCCTCTGTGCTGGCAGTCTGCCTGTATGTGTTTGTGTAATTGTTTACAGTCAGCGTATCAGTTTAACAGGCTGAACTTGTTAATTCGAATATTGCCAGTAACCGTACTATCCTGTGCACAGCGAGGTTTACAAGTGACAGATGTAACAGTGGTTGTCTGAGAGAGTGTGGAGACCTCTTGATAAGAGAAATCTAAGAATATGTTAACTTTCATTAATGATATAACCATTGAGCAGCTTAACAACATTGTCACTTTCTGGAAGTCATCATAAATTTACTTTGGTCAAAATTGGAAGAATTAAAAGTATATTTTTTACAATTCATCTTTAACTAATATAAGCACACACACTGCTGTTATTTTATATATTGAGACAAAAGAGCCTTAAAACGACATGAGAACCATTTCTCTGTGACCTATATTAAAGGAGGTACGAGCAATTAAAGTCACAGTGTCGCCCCAAAAAGTTCAAACTAAATTGGTTTTGCCCATATCTCCCTGTAAGGATCCGGGAGCCATGACATTTTGACCCTGCAGGTTTCTCATGTGACCATTACAGCATCAAAAATTAATTAAGATCTGTGATGGTGCGACCCATAAGTGTGACACTGAACGACCCAGTGCTAAAGATATTATATTATTATTATAGCTGGTAGTAATGTATTAGAGTATCTTGATTTTCTGCTCCAACATAATAATAATGACATCTTGGAAAAAAGACCCCTGTTGGTCAAACTTGCAAGTGCAGGCCTGTTTGTGCTACAGATTTGCAAGTGATGGTGTGTTTATTCAGACTGATTTGCTTAGTATTTGTGTGGGGCCAGTGGAGGATAGCACAGTAACTCAGTATCTTCAGAATCCTTGAGCAACCTCCCGAGCTGTCACTGCTCTGATTCCTGTTGCTCGCTGACATGAAAAAGAACTGTGCTGCCCTGCCTGGACGATCCCAACCGTGATTTATCGCTTTAGCAAGAAGTGAGATAATCCATCTCAAAGACTTTCTGCTATCTCTGCCGGGTATGATTGAGAGGGATGGAGGAGTGTCGGGATGCAGCTTCTGGCACAACAACAAAACAAAACAAAAAAACTTTCCGTGAAAGCCTATGGGAGGATGAGGTGGGGGTTTGGCAGAGGAAGAAGAAAGGGAGGGATAGTGTGTCAGAGTGAGATGTCTGACATGCGGTTGAGTTCTCCGACCTGGCAGGGCCCGGGACGGCCTTGGCACTGGAGTGCGGCGAGGGAGGGCCGGAGAGGAAGACAGGAGAGATCATGTGTGGAAAAAGGAGGACAGTGTTGCCCTTCTTCTTCGTCTTAACCAGACAGGTCAATTGAGAACTTGTTTTTTTTTCGGTAAGTGCAATTACAGTGCTGTTCTTTCTGGAATTGCCCATGTGGTTTTGCCCCTGGCAGACACTCCGCTGTGGATGGACAGACGGATGAAGAGGAGGAGAGGAGAGATGGGAGGACAGTCGAAGTGTAAGCCCGGGTGTGCTGGCAAAGTGAGCAGAATCTAAGTGGTGGAGGAGCGCCCTGGCAGACAGCATGGCACCTCTAATCACATTCAATCAGTCCTGTGTCGAGGCCTCAAGCCAACCTGACTTCCAAAACTCCACCAGTCTCTCACTTTCCCTCATTTATTTCTCCAGGTCGGTCAATTTACCTCCCTCCCTGCCAACCACCCTGTATCCCAAACAGAAGCAGCGGTGCCACACGAGCAGCTGCACCAGCTGTTCTTTCATTAAAATGTCGCCTAATTGGCTTCGTGACTAATTGTATATTTATGCATCACAAAAGTAAAAAAAACAGGTTTTGCCCACACAAACTGTTTCTTACTCAGGCTACAGATTATTTAGCACTGAACCTTCACACTAACTAAGTGCCAGGTGTAGCTGTTATGTCCTGAACAAGTGAATTATCAGAACTTCTGCTAGAGTAAGAGAAGAGTGAAGACAAGTCAGACCTGAGACTTGGTACAAATTTTGTTTTACAATCAATTAAAATAGAAATCAAATCAATTACCCTTTTATTAATCAAAAACAACACTACTCAACTTATTGTTAGAGTCCACCTGAAATGGAATTTAGGACCTGACGCTGATACCAATATTAGGAAACATAAGATGTTTTACAGTTTAACTATAAACCTTATGATACATAATTATAAATAAAATGAAAGCACAAATACAACCAAATATATAGAACTTGACTATAATAAAGATCATATGCATATTTCTTTTAACAAAAATGTAAACATGAATGCATAAAATAAATATTTGTATGTGAAATGTAAATCTTTTCGTTTACTATGCTAAATACAAGTTTACATATCAATACACACGTCTCATAAAAGCTGATTTTTATTGGCTAACCAATAAATCGATTGGGCTTTGCTTACAATCAAATCATATTGGTTAGTTTAACTTGATAGGTAACCTCAATCTTAATATGTATTTCATCCATGTGTTCATGAATGCAGCAAAACCATAACTACATCTGTGAAAGTTATGCTTCAGCTTCTGACGCTACGGTGACTTACTGTTATAACCTATGTATTGTGTTGCCTACACTCATAGTGTTCATGCATTGCTATTTCCTCCTTAGGATGCATTATTTGCCAGAACTACTTTGGTGTTTTGCAGTTATATCTAAAACCTCTTTTTGTTTGTTTTCCTCAAGATGAAGGTATTTGCGTCATAGACGTATCAGATGTAAACGAGCTTTGGTGAGCATGCCTCAGAAATGACAGGACCATGAAAGACGGTATCTGATGCGCTGCTCGTCTGTGTGGGTCCGTGGGAAATGGATTAGAGGTCCATCCCGGGCCAAGTAACTGTTTTTCACACGAGGCAACTTTTGGTAACGTAGCAGCTCATTCTGCTGTGACAGACGAGCTGCGATGAGAAAAGCTGTGAGCTTCTTTATTTGTGGACGTCACCCTCGGTTAGACACTCCACTGACCTGAGATGATCACACGAGAGAGAGGGGGACCGCAGTTATGTGCATTGTTGTACAGATAGTGAAGAGAACGAGCACGTTTGGCTGGAGGCCAGACTCGCATGGTGACGGCGACGCTTAAAAATAAATTTGGGCTTTTTCTAAGTTATGAATCATACTTGTGTCTCTGAAAGCATTTTCACTCGACTGGGCAACGTGAGGTTTTGTCGACCGCACAGAGCGCTGCTGTCTACTGTAAATCAGGGAGGAGGAGGGGTGGTCATGTGGAGGTAAGGGATGGCGTGATGCTGAGCGTGCGTGTCAGTGAAATTGTGCCACTGGGCCTGTGTCACAGCGCTTTAGACTGCAGCATGCGTGTGTATGTTGGTTGGATTGCACACGCAAGCCATGCAACCCTCCCTCAGGCTAATTTGGCATATTGTTTGCTTATGTATACATGATAATTAAAAGCAACGTGTGAGGGATTCGTGTTTCAGCTTGACATTCCATGCTGTATTTATATATTTATAAAGATAGATAGATAGATAGATAGATAGATAGATAGATAGATAGATATACATGCAATGTTCTTAGTCTTCTCCCCCTGTGGGAGATCTCGTTCTTCTTGAAACAATAATGAGACAACAGGACAAGAGAAAGGATGCTATTCTCAGTCAGCTATTGAATTCTTATAATCAACACCCTGAGCCCACGTGTTAATATTGATTTCTTCTTTTAAACTCACGGCAGAATTTAGAGCCACGCTCCTGACTTGAACTCTCTGAACTTCGCATGTACTCAATGCCGACTGCTTACCTGAACAGGCAGCTAATCAACCGCAGATCCACAGAAAGCAACGCAAAAAATAAAATATCCCCCTAATTGGGCGCAGTTGCTGTAATTTTCGTGTTTGTTTGTGCCTTGCAATTAGGAGCGTTTCAGCTGCCAGTTGGACTGTATAGGGTGTTTTTGAGGATGAGTGCACGCTTCATAATTTGAATCACAGAGAGTATTTCGCAATCATCCATATATTAGAATGGATCAAACAAGCCTCTCCTCCGTGGCAGTTCAGATACGCAGGGATAATTCATTCCGGCATTCATCTGTACGAACGGAAAAACCTAATAAGTAGTTAGCTCTCAAGTGAGGATGGGGAAACTTGTGCGATGATTCTTTATATGGAAATGTTCATAGCGCCATAGGAGGCTGGTGCCAGGGTTCTGCTTGTTGATGAATTCCTATGATGAGATTCAGAAACAGCTGGCTGCTCAGACTAATTTTCTGGGCTGTTGTTTCCGCGATGCTTTCTTCCCTCTCTCGCGTAGATTGTGTGCACACACACACACACACAGAGAGACGAGGAAGAAGAAGAAGAAATGAGCATGAGACATGAGAGTCAAGGTGTCAAGGTGAAGTTCATCTCTGATATCTTTCCCCATTACTGAGACACACTGCGCTACAGATTCCTTCAGTCTATCACAGCAATTACAGCAGTTTCCCACGAGCTCCGGCGAAGGGTCTGTTAGCGGATATGCTAATGATCTGAGGTGGTCCCTGTGTTCTCAGCATGGGTCTCTGTTGGCAGAGAGAGAAAGTTGGAGAGACACACAGAGGGATTGTGACAGTTAAAGACAGACAGAGGAGAATACACACCTGAAATCTCTCTGCATTTTTGCGGTTGGCGGGGTTGTAGAGCACAAGAGGCTCACACTGTTTGGGCCCTGTGCCTGCATGTCGGTGAAAGCATGTTAAGCCCTCTCCAGAAAGCGTTTTAAAGTGCGTGAAAGAGGGCAGGAAGAGCATCAGACGCTCCTCCACATGAAAGACGGGCGCTCCGAAGACTGATGAGGGTTTCACCGCTCAGCATCACAGTGTTCAGGGGGGGATGTCGTGCAAACACACACTCGTCACCGTTGCCGTTTCTGAGCGCTGTGTATGTGTCATAAAGCAAAGCAACATAATGACACGGGCCCATTACACACAGTATTTAGAGATTAGACTAACACTGCGGTTTTGAGGTCGGAGTCGTGCTGATGGTAACCATGTGGGCCAGAGGATACACATACTTCCACTGCTCTGACAAATAATGGGATCATGGACGGCAACATACCTGATACATGATGAAGGGCCGTTAGGTTATTACGGGAACAGGGTTGGTTACGATGAGTCACTGCATCAGTTTGACCTGTTATTCTCATGAATTAATAACTCTAACGTAGAATACAGTATGTCTACTTTTATTAGTATTCAGTATTTTATCAAATTGGTTTCAACTCCTTGACTGGAAAAGTAAAGTTGATGAGTGTTGCTCCAGCCAAGATAACACTGGACCTTAGACTGTAAATTTAGATGGAAAACATGGACGACATGACTGATGCCAGAAAAGTGAAGCCAAAGAGGCTTGATTACCCCCTAGTGGCCGGCTGCTGTATAGGTCATAACATGAAAAACACGGTAAAACATCATGACTGA